>NC_073387.1:17279563-17324563 GCF_028641065.1 Leucoraja erinaceus | reverse complement strand
AGAGTGACCAAAACCTCCGGGAACCTCACAGAAATATTGGGTGGGGCGCAAGGTCTCCAGAGGTTTCCGTTCAGGTTTCCTAAGTGGGACAGGGGCATAACTAATCATGAACCTTTCAAACTCCGCTTTATAAAATATCCCATAACTTGGCCTCCACAGCTGTCTGTGGCAAATTCCACATTTTCATTACCCTCCAGCTTAAGATATTCCACCTCATCTTAATTCTAAAAATGTGTTCTTTATTCTGATGCTATGCCATCTGGAGATTGGCAGGTTCTTGATTAGTAAGGTCATCAAAAGTTACAGAAATAATGCAGGAGAATATGTTTGAGAGGGAAAAATAGATCAGCCACAGTCAAAATTACCACCATGCGACCCAGATCTACACATGGTATGCACTCTCAGAAACAGCATATAAATTACAATGGTTGTACAATTAATGGTCTAGGACTTCTATCTAATCATCCCCAGGATCATTCTCTTAAATCTCCTCTGGACCCTCCACAACATCAGCATATTCGTCCTCAGATATGAGGTCCAAAACTGTTCATAATATTCCAAATGTGGCCTGACTAGGGTCTTATTGGTGCCATTTAGAGACAACAATGCATTTCGTTGTCTCTGTACTGTACACTGACAATGACAATTAATTGAATCATTTCATTTCATTTTTTTCATTTAACGTGATTTGAGCATAAATGATCCAAAATGTGATGTTATTTTATGTGCAAGTTGCAATGAGCAACTCTCAAGCCAATTATATTTATTGTAAGAGCAGTCTCTCCTTAACTGACACACGTTTGTCTACTTTTCATTCCAGCCTTTGCACCTTACACCATCTATCTGCCAATTAAACTCCCACCACCTCTATCCACCTATCATTTGCCAAGCTTTGCCAACAGCTACTCCAGAGGGCACGTACTGGACTGGACTCTGAAAATGGCGTCAATACCTGGCGACTCTTCCATGGTAGACAAAAGTGCTGGAGAAACTCAGCGGGTGCAGCAGCATCTATGGAGCGAAGGAAATAGGCAATGTTTCAGGCCGAAACCCTTCTTCAGACTCTTCCATGTGGCCCGAGTGGACCATTTCTACGCACTTTGTACTAATCGGGAAATGTGCTTAGATATGACAATATTTTACCGACCCATATGCAAAAAATGAATTTCACTCTACATCTTATAAAGAACCATTGAACCATTGAACCTATGAACCTTTCAACCCTTAAACCTTTCAAGCTTTCAACCATTGCACTATTGAACCATTTCTCTTTTACAGCTTTCTCTCTTCTGCTACAATCAGACTGAGGAAGGGTACTGACCCGAATGCCGCCTGTGCATTCCCTACACAGATGTTGCCTGACATGCTGAGTTGCTCCAGTGCTTTGTGTTTTACTCAAGACTCCAGCATCTGCAATTCCTTGTAGCCCAAGATCATGGTTGCCAAAATGAGCACAGAACATGACTGGCAATTTGAACGATCAATTCAATGAATAGAAGAAACCCCATTGTACCGGAATTCTGTTATCTAATGCAATGTAAACAAAGTGTTACATTGGTAGGAAGTAATTATGAAGGTGAAAGGGTTCAACTCAAATATCTGCTCTGGCAGGATTGTATCTAGTTATATCAGAGTAGGACAATTATTCATTTTCTAAATCAAAGGTTAATTTATGTCTGAGTGAGGGGACTATTTATTTCAAAACACTTTGTGAATAGATTGTGCATTTATTTTAAATAGAATGATTTATGCCAGTGTGGCGCATGCCTTTTCCTAATATGAATTTGATGTTATTTTTAATCAAATCAAAAGAAAATTGCTTTGTTGTTAAAACAGAAGGTTGAAATTGGAGTTGGCGCAATTTGTTCTCATGTGACATTCGTTGCTGCCATTCTGTTTAATCCTTCTTTTAAACACTTAATTTGTCCCCATTAGTCCAAGACTGTTTCTTTCCCTTTTGAAACAGCATAGAATAGGAGTTAGGGGGCTGTCCCACTGTACAAGTTAATTCAAGAGTTCTCCCGAGTTTCACCTGATTCGAACTCGAAAAATTATGGTAATATCCGCTCTTAGGTACTCGGGGCTCTCGTGGACATTTTACAACACGTTGAAAAATCTTCACGAATCTTCAGGAGCTTACCACGTTTCTCGAGTACCTGCCGTTAGCGTTACGAGCCGCTAAGCGACGTCCCGAGCTCTGACGTACCCGCTACATACATTCTACGTGCTTACCATGAGTTTGATTTATTTTTAAACTCGGGAGAGCTCTTGAATTAGCTCGTACAATGGGACAGCCCTTTTACTATTGTTGCTTGATCAGGCAACATACTTCATGAGTTTAGTGTTTGCAATTTCATACAGCTTCCTTCGTCAAAGTGTTAACATTGTGTTTACACAGGACTTTGTTAAAACAGATACAGATTGGGACATGCATTACATGTTTTGTTCGGTTATGTTACATTAAGTTACGTTACATAACATTACATTAAGTTACATTATGTTAAAGTAAATTTAGTTTGTCACATGTACCAAGGTACATTGAAAAGCTATTTTGGTGCATACTATCCAATCAGCAGAAAGACTGTACAGATACAGGATAAAAGGAATACCAGTTACTGCAAGATGAAGTCCAGTATAGTCCGATTAAAGATAGTTTCAAGGTCTCCAATGAGGTTGATGATAGCTCAGTTGGGTAGAAACTGTCTCTGAATGCGGGATTTTCTAGAAGTACTACAAAGTTTGATAAAAAGAGAAAACATTTCCATTTAGTGAGCCTCTTATACGATATTTGAGCACCTCAAAGCCAAAGCAGCCAACAGTAACTTTCATGATATTATAATGTTTTTTTCCTGCAGATCTGCGATCCCGTAGTTCTGTTTGGATGTACTAGTATTGGAATTGGTATTGGTATTGTTATATTATTGTCGTATAGACCAAGATAGAGTGATAAACCTTTCTTTTTTTTTTTTTTTTTGTTTTTTTGTTTATTTTATTAGAAGTTAATACAGCACAAAACAGTACAGTGGCACCTAATTTTAGGTGCCAACTATGTAATACCGTAATCCATTCTATGTACAACCTCTAGTTTTATGTTATAAGAAAGAAGTAAGCAGAACAAGAAAAAGAAAGCAATAGAAAGGGGAAAAAGTGGAAAAATAGATGGTAGAGAGTAGAAAAACGTGAAGTGTGTGGATAAACCTTTCTGAGCGCTATCCAGTCAAATTATATCATCCATGGGTTCAATTAATCTATAGAACAGGTTGTTTAAGGAAAAAAAAAATCACCAGATTGCAGAACACAGTGTTTACAAAACTACAGTGTTACACCCAAAGACCCACAGGTCTGAAGGATAATTGGCATCGGTACAAATTGTGAATTGTACCTCGTGCATAGGATAGTGTTAGTTTTCAGGGATCACCGGTCATCAACTCAGTCGGCAAAGGGCCTATTTCTGCACTGTATCTTTAAAATAAAGTAAACTGGAAAAGCTATAGAAAATATGCAGAAAAAAGTGCAAGTGCCGTCATGAGGTTGATTGCAAGATGTTGGCTACACACTAAGCATATAATAGCCTAATAATGATGAGGAAGTAGCCGTTCCTGAATCTGATGGTATAGGTTTTCAAGCTGCTGTATCTTCTGCCCGACGGGAGGGGGAGAGGGTGTAAGTGGTTCTTGATTATATTGGCTGCTCTCCTGAAGCAGCATGGTGTGTAGATAGAGTTATTGTGGGTTGACTGTATATTTAACTGGGCTGCATAAAGAACTCTCTGCAATTTCTTGTGATCTTGGAAAGAACATTTTCTAAAGCAAGATATGATGTATCCTGTTGCTTTCATAGAAACATAGAAACATAGAAAAATAAGTGCAGGTGTAGGATATTCGACCCTTCCAGTCAGCACCACCATTCAATATGATCATGGGTGATCATCTAAAATTTGTACCCCTTTCCTGCTTTTTCTGCATATCTCTTGATATTTAGCCATCAGAGCTAAATCTAACTTTCTCTTGAAAACTTCCAGTGAATTGACCTCCACTGCCTTCTGTTGCAGAGAATTCCACAGATTCATAACTCTTTGGGTGAAGAAGTTTTTCCTCATCTCAGTCCTAAATGGCCTATCCCTTATTCTTAAACTGTGACCCCCTGGTTCTGGGCTTCCCGAACATCGGGAACATTTTTCCTGCATCTAGCCTGTCCAATCCTTTAAGAAATGTATACATTTCTATAAGATCCCCTCTCATCTTAGAATAAAGGGGAGGTAATTTAAGACTGAGGTGAGAAAAAACTTTTTCACCCAGAGGCCAAGTCACTGGATGGATTTAAGAGAGAGTTAGATAGAGATCTAGGGGCTAGTGGAATCAAGGGATATGGGGAGAAGGCAGGCATGGGTTATTGATAGGGGATGATCAGCCATGATCACAATGAATGGTGGTGCTGGCTCGAAGGGCCGAATGGCCTCCTCCTGCACCTATCTTCTATCTCTATGTTTCTATCTTTCTAAATTACAGTGAATATAAGCCCAGTCAACCCATTCTTTCATCATATGCCAGTCCCGCCATCCCGGGAATTAGCCTGGTGAACCTAAGCTGCATTCCCTCAATAGCAATAATGTTCTTCCTCAAATTAGGAGACCAAACCTGCACACAATATTCCAGGTGCGGTCACAACAGGGCCCTGTACAACTGCAGTAGGACCTCCTTGCTCCTAAACTCAAATCCTCTCGCAGTGAAGGCCAACATTCCATTAGCTCTCTTCACTGCCTGCTGTACCTTTAAGGGCCTGTCCCACTTGGGCGTTATTTGCACGTCATTTACACGTGTGGCGCGTGGTGAGACGTGGTGGCACAGGCTGTGATGCACGGTCGCTCGCGGTGCCCCAGGATTTTGGGATTCACAAAATCTTCACGCGCCACCCACGTGATGCGCAAATGACGCCCAAATGGGACAGGCCCTTTAGTGACTGATGTACAAGTACACCCAGGTCTTGTTGCATATCCCCTTTTCCTAATCTGACACCATTCAGATAATAATCTGCCTTCCTGTTCTTGCCACCAAAGTGGATAACCTCACATTTATCCACATTATGCTGCATCTGCCATGTATCTGCCCACTCACCCAACCTATCCAAGTCATCCTGCAGCCTCATAGCATCAATGCCCATGGTATGTGCTTTAATTTCTGTAGTTGAGCTTGAAACCATTACCTTCTGACTTGTGGAGAAGATTATATGCTGTCAGCATGCTCTGGCGCAACACATGAATTGCTAACATCATTTTGCATGCACTGTTTTAGGATGAGAACTTAAAACTCAGGCAATTTTGTCTATTTACTTGACGCAAAAGGATTGCATGATTCGGGTGCAGAACAGGTGGAAAGAAAGACTTGCTTTTATACAGGACCAGTCGCAAAGTTAACAAGTTTCACAGCTTTTTATTGTACCTTGGTACATGTGATAATAATAAACCGGGGCGGCCACAGTGGTGCAGTGGTAGTGTTGCTGCCTTGCGTCGCAAGAGACCCGGTTTCCATCCTGACTCTCGGTTCCGTCTGTACAGAGTTTGTACATTCTCTAAAGTCTAAACCTTCTGCGCTCCAAGGAATAAAGTCCTAAGAGCCACTCCATGCCTTGATCTCAAAGGGCTATTGATATACTAAGGAAACTGCACTGTTCAAAATACTGAAATTTGGATGAGGTACTGACATTGGTTTCTCAGATGGCTAGATTTCACCTTGGATTTGTTTACAAAGACATTGGAATCCTGGTCTTCTTTATCCCTAACTGGCAGATTAATTGATGGATATATCATTGCCATTGTGAGAACTTGATGCAAATTGTCGACTTCCTTCATACATTGCCAAAATGATTATACTTCAACATCACCGGCAAATGTTTCAAGCATTTATGCAATTATTTTTTTTGAAGAATAATCTTGAATCAGCGCCCTTCGTACTTCTAGGCAGTGGGTTTCAGATCACTGCAGCAGCTGTAATAGAATCTGCCAGGTTACCACTGTTCATGGATTTCAGCGGGTGATTTCTATAACAAGCAGCCAATTCACAATGCCAAATTTAAGCCTGAGAAACAAGATGAAAATCTACCTCAGCAGATCAAAACTGAAATAATAGCAAAAAAAGTTTTGTAATTCATCAAGAGGAAGTTTTCAGGGTCTGTACCTCATGCTCCAATGCCTTGCAAGATCACCATCTGCCAGAAAGCTGTCGTAACATTTTGTCAGTGTGATATATAACACAGTTTCAAATATTGACACGGTGCATTGTAAAGCTGAAGAGTACAGTATATTCATCCTTAATTTTGTTGATTAAGGCAATTGCTAGCTGTGAAGGCTCATTTGGGTTCAGGTTTAGACACAAGTAACTCAGCAGGCCAGGCAGCATCTCTGGAGATAAAGGATGGTGACTATTCGGGTTGGAACCCTTCTTCGGACTCAAGTCAACAGCATCTGCAGTTCCTTCCTACACATGGCTTCACGTTTAATGTGTAAGAATGATCTGCTGATGCCGATTTACACTGAAGATAGACACAAAATGCTGGAGAACCTTCTTCAGACTGCACTTCAGGATTTAGGTTTAGTTTAATTTACTTTAGTTTAGTTCAGTTTAGTTTAGTTTAGGTTAGTTTAGCTTAGTTTAGTTCAGTCATAGAGTGTGGAAACAAGCTCTTTGTCCCACACCGACCAGTGATCACCCCATACACTAGCATTATCCTACACTCGAGGGACAAGTCACAATTTTACTGAAGCCATTTAACCTACAAACATGTATGTCTTCGGAGTGTGGGAGGAAATTGGATCACCCAGAGAAGCCCCACGCCGTCACAGGGAGAATGTACAAACTACATTCAGACAGCACCAGTAGCAAGGATTAAACCTGGGTGTCTGGCGCTGTAAGGCAGCATCTCTACCACTGTGTCACTGTGCCGTCCTTGAGGGATGTTCGTTTATAGTTGTGTATAAAATCATGGAATAGAAAGAGTGAATGCACAATCTTTTACCGAGAGTAGGAGAATCAAGAACCAGACAACTTAGGCTTAAGGTGAGAGGTGAAACATTTAATAGGCACCTGAGAAGCAACATTTTCAAGCAGAAGATGGTCGGTATATAGAAAATAGACCAGTACAGCACAGAAATGGGCCCTTCAGCCCACAATGTTTGTGCCGAACATGATGCCAAGTTAAACTGTTCTCATCTGCCTGCAAATGATCCACATCCCTCTATTCCGTGCACTTCCATGTGCCTATCTAAAGGTTTGGCCGAAGAGCCTGATTCCATTCTGTTTAACTCCATAACTCTATGATCTGCTGAGTGTTTCCAGCATTTTCTGTTTTTAGTTTGGATTGTTGTAATTGTTTGATTTTCCATGAAACAAATCACCTTTGCAACTGTGAACCTATCAAGAGTGGGTTTGAGTCATTGCATTTCTCAAATGGAAGCAGTAGAAAAGGTATAAATGTGAAAGAGAAATGAGTTAATGTGAACATTATCATTAATGCGCACTGCACAACAAAGTAATGTGTTAGACACAAAAAGCTGGAGTAACTCAGCGGGCAGGCAGAATCTCTGGAGAGAAGGAATGGGTGACGTTTCAGGTCAAGACCCTTCTTTGGATTGGTTAGGGATTAGGGAAACGAGAGATATATAGACGATGATGTTGAGAGATTTCAAAAAATGGGTTCATTCTAATTCCTTAACTAAAAATATAAAATACAATTTGATTGACTTCAGTAGATGGATTTGCTGTATTTGTAACATAGAAAGCCATGTTAGGTTGCACTAGAGTATATATTCCAAGCAAACTTTCCTTGGAATTTACTTCATTTAACTGTATACTCTGGTTGACAAAAAAGACCCAAAGTGCTGGATTAACCTAGCAGGTGAGGCAGCATGAAGTTATATGAAGAATCTTGTTACATCAGCATATATTTGTTAATTGGTTGCCATAAAGCACAAATGAGGATTACTTGCAGTAATTATTAGCAAGTTTCAAAGACTAAACGTACCAAAATTTATAATGTTTCTGAACTAATTACAATACAAATAGACACAAAGTGCTGGAGTAACCTAGTGAGTCAGGCAGCGTCCCAGAAGAATGTGAATAGGTGATGTTTCGGATCCCAAAATGTCACTTATCCGTGTTCTCCAGGGATGCTGCTTGACCCGCTGAGTTACTCCAGCATTTTGTGTCTTTTTTTTTGTAAACCAGCATATGCAATTCATTGTTTCTGGGTACACTGGTATCATGTTTTAATGTACATTAAAGAAATAAGTGGTTATTCCCATCAATTCTTCCATCTGAAAAGTAATTCCACATACTAATATGCTATTTCAAAGGAAAAAAAGCATCTGTCAAGGCTGTATTGCACCAATTTGTTTACTTTTCTTCCCCAAGGACACTGAGTGAGGGGAAGATTCCTTCTGAGCTTGGTGCTGGTACATTCAAAGCTCAGAGAATGTGAAAGGGAAGATTGGTCGGTCACAGAGGGCACATCACGCCTATTGGAGATGTCTCCTCTTGAAAATCATCAGTTAACTTTCCAGATCAACTTCTGAACTCTATTCCCTAATTGCAGGTGCTTCTGACACCAATCCACCTTATCTGGTGCAGGAGCCAAGCCCTGTATCCTCAATGTTTGGCTCAGCAGTTCAAAAGCCAAGTCACTTAATGACTTAAATAAACTGTAAATGAATTGACCAAGTATGGAGACAGGTATATTGTGTGATACATGCTCACATTAGATTCTGCAGTCAACAATTTCAGCAACTAGGAATCCTGACTTTTCAATTCCTTCTTCAAAAAGTATATTTGACTTCTCATTTATGTCAATAACGAAGGCAAATCAATGAAATAAAATGTTATAAATTTTAAATAAATGAAAAGGAAGTACATCTTCCACTTTCCCAGTATCTTTAAACAGCCAAAAACCCAAATCTACTGTATTTCAAAGGTATGCTATCCAAGAAAAAAAAATAACAACGTCAGTCAGAGATAGTGGCAGATGACCAAATAAGTTGCAGAAAAGACATGTTTGATGCAGGATCTTACAGATTTAGTTAAGTTTAGAGATAGAATGTGGAAACAGGTCCTTTGGCCCACCGTGTCTACTCCGACCAGCGATCATCCGTCCACTGGTTTTATTCTAGATATGCCAGGGGCAATGTAGAGAGGTACAGGGGGGATAATGGTTAACGAGGGAAAAAGGAAAAATTAGAAAGAACAAATAAACAAAATTAGATTAAAAAAACCCGGACACATATTAAAGTCTAACTTTGATTATGAATTTTTACACCTACAAAGTGAATCTGATAATTTACTATAATAAATTAGTTCCTCGTTAATATGGTTCATGTTAAGATGGTTAAGTGATTTATACTAAGGAAAATGTTAGATTATTTTTAATTGTGTTTAAATCTCTGCATTCATTCATTTACTTACAAAGCAATTCAGCTGCATCGCCTGATAGCATCGTGCTTAATTGACCAGTTATTTCTTATCCTTGGGGGCGATGATGACTTCACTCAATAATGCTTAAAAGAGAATCTCAAATGCCGCTAACTAATGCCAATTAATACCAGGAAAAGGATAAAAAGTCACAATTGGTTAGAGAAATCAACTTATTTTTTAACGCAACATTTCATAATAATTATGAATCTTTAATTTGAACTCTCTGACCCCAATGCAATTTTTTTGCATTAAGTTATATGAAGAATCTTGTTACATCGGCATATCTTTGTTAATTGGTTGTCATAAATTACAAATCAAGATTACTTGCAGTAATTATCTGCAAGCTTCAAAGACGAAACTTATCAAAATTTAGAATGTTTCTGAACTAATTACAGAACAATTATATATTTTTCGATGTTGATGTACCATATAAATTAGACCAAGAATTTACACTTTTAAAACACATTATCATTCATAATGAAGGGAGAGTAATGGAGAGATTACCACAATTATATAAGGTTTTGCTGAGCCAATCTGGAATATCACTAACAGTTTTGGTCCACTTGCTGTAAAAATTGACATATTTGGCATAGAGTAAGGGCAACAGAGAATGAATGGACATGTTCCATAGAAGTGTAGGGAGGAACTGCAGATGCTGATTTGGTCTGTACCTTTTCGTACCTATAGTTGGTACAGAACAAATCAGAGCCATTGTCGATCGCCAAGGAGCCCACAATGGTCCATGATTGGCTGTGGAGGAGTTGATAACTACCTTTTCATACCTCTAGTTTCCCTCCCTGACTCTCAGTTTGAAAAAGGGTCTCAACCCGAAACATCACCTATTCCTTTTCTCCAGAGATGTTGCCTGACCCGCTGAGTTACTCCAGCATTTTGTGTCTATGTTCCATAGATGATGGATTTGCCAAATGTGGACCGATTGAGAAGAACAGAGCGTATTCTTTTGAATTTGAGCTTAGATCTTATTGGATTTCACAACATTCTTATCGGGCACAGTAGGATGGGATGCAGAGAGGGTGCTTCCTTGGATTGAGGAGTCTTAATCCACTCCTCATGGTCTCAGAACAAAGGGTTGACCATTTAGGACTGAGATGGGGAGAAACATCTTTATGCAATTGTTGATGAACCTTTGGAATTCTCCATTCTAGAGGTCTCTATTGGCTCAGTTGTTAGGTTCATTGAAAAAAAGATCAATAGATTTCTGGATATGAAGGGAATCAAACAATATGGGGACTACGATAGAAGCTCAGTCATGATCCTGATGAATGGCAGACCAGACTTGAAGAGTCAGTTGGCTAGTCTTTACTTCTATTTCATTTTTATTTATCTAAGTGCAATTGTGTTTGTTGTACAATTTGAGTCTGCCATTGCTCTAGCAGAGGTTCTAACTCGTGTAGATAGTCGTTATAATTAGGAATGTGTCCAATCTGTCCAACTTCGATGTAGAAGATAGACACAAAATGTTGGAGTAACTCAACGGGTCAGGCAGCATCTCTGGAGAGAAAGAATGGGTGACATTTCGGGTCGAGATGCAGACTGATGCAGTGATGTAACTCTGAGCTGTATAAGGAAGTGTGATCTGAAATGGTGCTGCTGCTCTAATTCACAGTAAGCAGTTAGAAATACTTTGGGAAAGCAAAACCCACATCTTTAAATTGCTTTGTGAATAAACGTTAATCCCATTACCTTTAAACACATGGAACATCAGATACTGGAATCTTGCATAGAACACAAAGTGCTGGAGTAACTCAGTGGGTCAGACAGCATCTCTGGAGAATGGATAGGCAACGCTTTCATCAGGTCAGTGGAGCAGCTGCCTTGCAACACCACAGACTTGGGTTTGATCCTAACTACGGGTGCTGTCTGTATGGAGTTTGTACATTCTCCCTGTGACTGTGTGGGCTTTCTCTGGGAGCTCCGGTTTCCTCCCACACTCCAAAGACATGCAGGTTTGTAGGTTAATTGGCTTCAGTAAAATTGTAAATTGTCCCTATTGTACTGCCTGACCAGCTGAGTTATCCCATTATCTTTGTCCAAATGCACTTTGTGCAGAAGAAAAATAGACTAATCGATAAGCTCCTTAAGTTGAACTGAATTATATTTAGGCAATCCATTTCATGGTGTCAGTGCATTTTGGACTGCTTTACAGTGAAGGGTGAACTTTTGAATTATAGTCATCATTATAATGCAGAAAGCATTGCAAGCAATTTAAGCACAGCTGATAGAGCTGCTGCCTCACAGTGCCAGATACCTGGGTTTGATCCTGACCATTTGTGCTGACTGTGTGGAATATGTACTATCTACCTGTGACCATGTGGTTTTCCTCTGGGAACTCCGGTTTCCTCCCACATCTAAAGATGTGCAGGGTTGTTGGTTAACTGGCGTCTGTAAAATTGGCACCAGTGTGTAGGGAATGTATGCAAAAATGGGATAGATACAAAATGCTAGAGTAACTATATGGGACAGACAACATCTCTGGTTATAAGGAATGGGTGACGTTTTGGGTCGAGACCCTTCTTCAGACTGCAGGATCTCAACCCGAAATGTCACGCAATCCTTCTATCCACAAGTGCTGCCTGTCCCGCTGAGATACTGCAGCATTTTGTGTCTACCTGTGGTGTAAACCAGCATCTGAAGTTCCTTCCTGCCCCTTTTGCATAGTGAGATAATTAATGGCCAGCATGGATTTGGTGGGACGAAGGGACTATTTCCATGCTGTATCTATAAACTAAAGAAAATTATTGTTTGAACGGGTGAACTATGGCCGGGTTGCAATCAGTGGGATGATCTCTCTCCCTCTCTCTCTCTCTCTCTCTCTCTCTCTCTTTTAAATTTTGTGCAAAAACGGTACCCGACAGTGCTACGACTTTTTCGCTAACTTACTCACCGTTCTCCTGTGCTCCAAGTGCATCAAGTTTTGCTCCGATCGGTGGAATATTACAAAAGTTATAAAGGTTTAAAAATCGTAAGATGATCAGATTGGTCTTCTCTCATGTCAATCACCTGAACGGCAATGCCCCTTCTGGCACCAGCTGTCAATCACGGGGGCGAGGAAAACAAAGCCCGGGAGGTCGGGCTGATTCTGTGAGCCGTGCTGAGCACTGAAGCCGTGGAGCAAGTTTGACAGGGAACCGTGGAGCGAGTGCGACAGGGAGCGAGTACGGCCGGGAAGCTTGGGGCGAGTGCAGCCGGGAGACGCTGAATGATGCCGGGGCCGGGAAGCGTTGAGTGAAGCCGTAGCCCCCTCCTCCCTTCCCTCGCACCCCCCATGCAACCCCCTCCTCCCACGCATCACCCGGTGATTCTGAGTATCCAGAAAGCCGTGAGTGACTCCAGAAAATCATGAGTCGGTGAGTGATTGAGTCCATAAAGCTGTGAGTCTGAGTCAGTCCAGAAAGCCGTGAGTCAGTCACAGTCAGTCGGTCAGTCAGTGTCCAGTAAACTGTGAGTCAGAGAGTGAGTGAGTGAGTCCAGAAAGCGGTGAGTCAGTGAGTGAGTCCAGAAGCTGTCTGCCCCGGAGGAGGCCCGGAGTGTGGAGCCTGGCCGACTGTGACACCAATGGTTGCAACCCTGAGATCCTGGTGAAGTGGGGAGTGAGAGTGGGGGGATTGAGGGTTCCGGGCTCTGGCGAGGGACACCACCCCCACCCACACACCCCATCCCCCTCCCATCACACACACATCCACGTCCCCCATCCCCCCCACCCCCAGCGGTAGGCCATGGCAGCGTACCCTCCCCCCACACACACACACACACACTGGCCCCTGACTGAAGTCGTCCTCCTCCCCGGCTACAGAATGCTCCTTCCGGCCCCCACCTTAAGCCTCCCCATCTGCAGGACCAGCCCAAGAAAAGTCCATTCCGCCCAAAATGTCCGTAATAGCCCCCTGGAAACCAGTCCCTTTGGCCCACAACACCCATACTAGTCCTCAAGAATGCCCCTCTCTGGCCCCCGCTTGAAGTCGTACCCCTCCCCCGGCTGTAGGATGCTCTCCCCCCCCACCGACCCAGATAGCACCTGCCTGAAGCCATGCTTCTCCCCCAGCTGCTGGATGCCCCCCTTCTGCTCCCCGCTGACCCCCGCCTGAAGCCGTCCATGTCCCCAGCTGTAGGATGCTCCCCACTGGCCCCTTCCTGAAGCCGGTGGGGAGCGGCAGTGGGAGGCCATGGCTGCAGATGGCCCAGCAGCAGTGGGCCATGCCAACGGTAGGCCACGGCAGCATTCCCTTACGAACCTCTCCACCACTGGCCCCCGCCAACCCCGCCTGAAGCCATCCCCCTCCCCCAGCTGTAGGTCGCTCGCCCCCCCTCCCCATTGAAAGCCCCCGCCTGAAAACGTCCCCCTCCCCGGCTGTAGGATGCTCCCCCCCTCCTGCCCCTGACAACCCCCTCCAGAAGCTGTTCCCATCCCCGCTGCAGGATCCCCCCCCCCCCCCCCAATCAAGTTGAAATTTGACCACTCAATAATGTCTATATTAAAAATATGTGTCTTTTTTTATCATCAACAGCAAAGAGTCATCAAGAGGCTGTGAGCAGCAGAACGCAACAAGACACAACCAAAAAAGAACTGAACTGAATAAATCTCATCTTTAACATTTAAATTGTAATTATATTTTAAGAGTTATTCACATTTTAAGCTTTAATAAATCCCTTTTCCACGCAGTGACCGTCGCTGCACCTGCGCAAAAATGCCTGCGTGTTCTACATCACAATGGGAACCCAATGGGAGGGAATGGCTGTGCCGCTGGAGAGGCGCTAAGAGTGGATGTGGGGTAGAGGGGGGGGGGAGATGGAGTGAGTGCATTTGGGGGGGGAATAGCAAAGAAAATGGGGGGGGGGTGGGGGGGGGATCAGGAACATCACAACAGGAACCCGTCAGGCGCGCCTGCGCAGTTGGGGGCTATGGGTGAGTGGTGGAATATTGCGTTGGTGGACCAGTTAGTCTAGTTATATCTAAGAAGATACACTTTTAGGTGGTAGGGCTGACAGTGTGTTGGCAAAGGTTTAAAATTGGTTAGGAATGTATGAACAATGCAGATGAATAATGCTATTAGTTTTTTACTAATATTTATTATTATTATTATACATTATACTTATGGGCGCCTTTCAAGGACTCTCAAGGACACATTAGAAAATTTAGTAAACACATTTACAAACATATAAGCGGAATGAAACAAAACAAAAAATATAGTAAGAACATCAACAATACACAATTCAAAATTTACAAATAAAAAATAATATTTTAATTTACATAGAAACATAGAAAATAGGTGCAGGAGGAGGCCATTCGGCCCTTCGAGCCAGCACCGCCATTCATTGTGATCATGGCTGATCGTCCCGTATCAATAGCCCGTGCTTGCCTTCTCCCCATATCCCTCGACTCCACTAGCCCCTAGAGCTCTCTAACTCTCTCTTAAATCCATCCACTGACTTGGCCTCCACTGCCCTCTGTGGTGGGGAATTCCATAAATTGACAACTCTCTGGGGAAAAAGTTTTTTCTCACCTCAGTCTTAAATGACCTCCCCTTTATTCTAAGACTGTGGCCCCTGGTTCTGGACTTGCCCAACATTGGGACCATTTTTCCTGCATCTAGCTTGTCCAGTCCTTTTACAATTTTATATGTTTCTATAAGATCCTCCCTCATCCTTATAAACTCCAGTGAATACAAGCCTAGTCTTTTCATTCTTTCCTCATATGACAGTCCCGCCATCCCAGGGATCAATCTCGTGAACCTACGCTGCACTGCCTCATTTCTATTGTTTACCATTCTTTTTGTGGAAATCATGGAATGTAAAAAAGATGAGGGCACTCAGTCCTTGATAGCTGATGTAGTCTGATATAAATGATATAAATGGTAGATGAGCAGTTAAATTCATTTGTGCTTCTCACCTGCTGGTGTGCACATTCCAGTTATTTATAACCATCTTAGAAATGCTGTGCTTCAGCACAACTTCAACTCTAATTCCTTGAGGAATTTTCTTTCTCAGCCACATTTCCTAATACTGAATTAGTGAACAAATTAGAAATTGCAGCACAGGAACAGGCCCTTCGTCCCACACTGTTTGTACTGAACATGATGCCAAGTTAAACTGGTCTCATCTGCCTGTACATGATCCATATCCCTCTATTCCCTGCACTTTCAGGTGCCGATATAAATGCCACTATCATATCTGCCTCTGCGACTACACGCCTGGCAATGTGTCCCAGGCCCTCGCACCACTCTGTGTAGAAAAGTGTGCCCAGCACATCTCCATTAAACGTTTCTCCTCTCACCTTATACCTAGCCCCTCCAGACTTTAGACTTTTTGACACCAGATTTACAGTGTGGAAACAGGCCCTATAGCCTGCTGCTGCTGCCGCTGCTGCTGCTGATGCGGAGGCCGCTACTGCGGGTCTGCGGACGTCGGCTCCGGGAGCCCGCGGATCCCTGGAGGGAGACCGCTTTTCAGGGCTCTCTCGCACGGCGACTCTCCCGTGTAGAAAAGAGCTGTGGAGCGGGGCCTACATCCCCGCGCCATTAAACTGCGAGCGCACGCCGGGGGCTCTCACCAAGACCCGGTGTGCACCTCGCATACCCCAGCGTGGCTTTAATGGCCCCTCCATCGGGGGAGGGGGGGGGGGGGGGAGAGTGCAGTGGAGAGACTTTTTTTTTTTTTGCCTTCAGCATTGTATGGTGTTTATGTAAAATGTAAATTATGTGTCTGGGTCTAAACAGGCCAGAAACGGCATTTCGTTTGGACCTAGGGTCCAAATGACAATTAAATTGACTATTGACTATTGAAGTCGCGCAAACCAGCGATCCCACTGTACTCTAGCACTATCCTACACATTTGGGACAATTTTACAAAAGCCCACACTTTGAAGACATACAGGTTTGCAGGTTGATTGGCTTTAGTCAAGGTTGTAAATTGTCCCTAGAGTGTAGGATAGTGCTAGTGGAAGGGGGTTGCTGGTCGGAGCGCATTTGGTGAACCAAAATACCTGTTTCCACACAGTATCTCTAAACTAAACTAAACTAAATTAACTCAGTCTGAAGAAGGGTTTCGACCCGAAACGTTGCCTATTTCCTTCGCTCCATAGATGCTGCCTCACCCACTGAGTTTATCCAGCATTTTTGTCAAAACTAAACTAAACTAAGCTAAACAATTAACCTATGAACTTGTATGTCTTTGGAGTGTGTGAGGAAACCGGAGCACCAGGAGATAACCCATGCAGTCACAGAGAGAACGTACAAACTTCATGCAGACAACACCTGTCGTCAGAATTGAACCCGGGTCTCTGGCGCTGTAAGCAGCAATTCGACCTCTGTGACACTGTACCACTCAATGTCTAGTGTTGGACATTTCCACCCTGGGAAAACGATTCTGACTGTCTACCCAATCTATGCCTCTCATGATTTTATATACTTGAACCCTTCCCCGCTGATTCGAAACAGACCATACTATTAACACATGGCGTTGTACATAATCAAAAAAGAATCTGCAAGAAGGAATATTATGTACATGAAAAAGAGGATAGATGCATTGAATTAATGTCACAGTCACACATTTTATAAATTGATTAGGCCAGGATACTGACACACCATTACCTTCATTATATACAGATCTAAAGGCTCAATCTTATTGAACAATATCTGTCCAAACTTGACCTTTTCTGTAAATAAGCGCAAACATCAGTCTTCATTGTTGTGCTATTTTAACTTTCTTTTCAGTTTTGTTGATGCCTGGCATTTAAATCATTCAAAGTTTATTTTACTGAAGGAAATACAATGAAATTTGACATTCATGTGAAAATATAAAATCAAGATTAAAAAAACAGCCTTTACTTGCAGAAGCAAATTAGATTGGAAGGACAATAGAGAAAGCACAGAGCATATCTTGTAACTTGGAGAAAGATATAAAAATTAAATGGTTGCTATTTCACATCACTTAGAAGAAAAGGAATATATATTTTTTAGTTTTTTAGTTTTAGTGTAGTTTATTATTTTCATGTATACCTAGAAACAGTGAAAAGCTTTTGTTTGCATGATATCTTGTCCAAGAAAAGATAGCACAGTGGCACAGCATTAGAGCTGTTACCTTAAAGTGACAGAGACCCAAATTCAATCAAATTTGATCAGTCTGAAGAACGGTCTCGACCTGAAACGTTACCCATTCCTTCTCTCCAGAGGTGCTGCCTGTCCCGCTGAGTTACTCCAGTATTTTGTGTCTATCAGCGGAGAAATTCTGCAGGATTACATCAAGCCATCCACAGTGTACAGATACATGATAAAGGGAATAACATTTAATGCAAGATAAGGTCCAGTTAACTGATTAAAAATCATCCGAGCAAGTGCCTCCAATGAGGTTGACAGTAGCACAGGACCACTCTCTAGATGTTGAAAGGATGGTTCAGTTGCCTGATAACAGCTGGGATGAAAGTGTCCCTGAATCTGGAGGTGTGCGTGTTCAGACTTTTGTACCTCTTGCCCGATGAGATAGGGGAGAAGAAGAGGTAAGACTCACCCTTGATTATGCTGGTGGCCTTGCCGAGGCAGCGTGGAGTGTAAAAGAGTCAATGGAAGGGAGATTGGTCTGTGTGATGTATCTTTGTGTTGGTGTGAATGAATCTTAGAAGCAGTGAGCCATTGACATACATTACTGTATTATACACCTAATGTATGTGACTAAGAATTGACTCTCTCAGCCAAACCCACAGCTTGCAGGATACTGACTGGTGTACATGAATTTTATAAGAAGGTAAATGAAGTTATCATTGATATTTATCACTGAACCTACTGACAAAAAGACAAAACAAATTAGAATACTTTGCCAAAAACTTTTATCTTGCCACTTCAGTTTCACACAGCAGGCTATAAGTATCGGAATGCAGCTATAAATCTCAAAATGGCAGATTTACCACCATTGGATGAGAAGTACTGATGATATCTCTCCATGTGATAGATTTGATGTCACACTGCTGTCTGATATCATCTTTTTTTATCCAATAGAACTACCAGACATTGATTGTACAAAATGTATTTTTTTTAGATGGAAGAGAAAGATCCACCATATTAATTCGGCTTGGAATTAACTTTAGGACAGTCACATTCAGCACAGCTCCCATTAAGTAATAACTCACATAAATGAATCATAAGGTAATGAATGTTTTCTCACCATTTTAATCAAAAGTGAATTTGCCTCCCTATCAGTTATTCCCAATATTTGTCTCTTACCTTTGAATCAAGTTTTGATTTCAAACAGCACTTTATAATTTACACCCAAAAAGATTCAAGTGCTGGAGTAACTAAGTGTGGAGCGGATCAGGCAGCATCCCTGGAGAACAAGGATAGGTGAGATTTCCAGTCGAGAACCTTCTTCAGACTGATTTTATGGGAGGTGAGGAGAAAGCTAGAAGAGAGGAGAGGCAGAACAAAACGTGTATAGCAGCAGATTTTCATATCTTTCAGGTAATTAACACCCTAGCCGCTATTTGGATGAGAATGGTTGAAGGGGGGTGTCTTCTAAACGCATGCGAGCTCAATCACAGAGACCTTCAGAGCTTCTTCTCAGATATGGCCTCAAAACTGTCTTTTGATGAATAAAAGCTTTATTGTTGATAGAAAACAGTAAGATACATCCGTTTCCTCCGACTTGTTACTACAATCTTCTTTGAACTCCAACTTATTACTTTAGACATTAGAAAACTCCACGTGTCTCCATAACACTGACAAGATCTGGCATGTGGCCCGCATGGCCTGCACGATCCTGCATGGTAGATGGGTTACCCTTCCTCATCGTCTCTCCAAACAAATCTAAAAACAAAACTTCTGCGCAAGCATCTAAGCTCCAAACACGCACAAAAACACATCATAAATCCCACCAACAATATAACGGGCAGTCTAAAATATAAAGGCAAATGCCATCCTCAATGACATGCAATACAAGTCAAATGGCCACTACAACGTGGATGCAGAAAAAGGTAGGGGGTGGGTTTGTGGGGCATATGTTTGGAACGAAGGCCAGAGATAAAAGCAGGTGTGAGACAGGTTGAGCCGTTGTGAACTATGAAGCTAGAGTAGGAAAAGCAGCAGAAGGGAAGGGGGGCGAAATATGAGGAGCAATAGGTGGTAATCTAATCTACACTCAGCAATTTGTTAAGTCAAACAATTTCTGTGTTTATTTCAGCTTTTCAGCATCTGTGGTTCAATTTGTGATCTAGATTACTAAAAGTCTGTTCTTGACCGGTTTTGGCGATCTGTGCTGCGATTTCCGAGATAACGCCGCCACCTACGGCCGTCATTTTTGGCCACCTCGCTCAGAGCCCCCCTTCCGCCACATGTGTGCTGAGGATTTTTCCAGTTGATGAAAAATGACAGAGATATTAATGATTTTACAACATTCCCCATTCTCTCTGCTGCCCCCGCTGACGGCAGGGGGATGGACTATAAAACCAGGAAGTGGTATGCATCAATTGGTCTGCAAGCTGGAGGAAGGCAGAGGGTCACGTTTCTCTGAGCTGTGAATAACACTGAACACATGTGCACACAACTGTGAGTAAGAACCCTTAATGTGTTTTGAAAATGAAAATATGGTTAAAGTAAAAAAGCACTGCCTGCAAATGGTTGTTTGGGGGGTTGGGGTGAAATAAAAAGGCACTCTCTCTCTCCCCTCCCTCTCCCCTCCCCCCCCCCCCCCCCCCTCCCCCCCCCCCCCCCCCCCCCCCCCCCACCCGCCCCCCCCTCCCCCCCTCCTCCCCCTCTCCCCCCCCCCCTCTCCCCCTCCTCGCCCTCCCCCTCCCCCCCTCTCTCCCCCCCCCCCCCCCCCCCCCTCCCCCCCCCTCCACCCCCCCCTCCCCCCCCCCCCCCCCCCCCCCCTCCCCCCCCCCCCCTCCCCCCCCCCCCCCTCCCCCCCCCCCCCCCCCCCCCCCCCCCCCCCCCCCCCCCCCCCCCCCCCCCCCCCCCCCCCCCCCCTCTCCCCTCCCCCCCCCCCCCCCCTCCTCCCCCCCCCCCCCACCCCCCCACACCCCTCCCCCCCCCCCCCACCCCCCACCCCCCCCCCCCCCCCTCCTCCCCCCCTTCCCCTCCCCCACCCCCCCATCCCCTCCCATCCCCCTCCTCTCACCTCCCCATCACCTCACCCCCCTCTCAGCACACCCCTCACCTCTCTCCCCTCCCTCCCCCCCCCTCCTCTCTCCCCCACTCTCCCCCCCCCCTGTCCTCAACCCCCTCCCTCCCCCCCCTCTCTCTTTCTCCCCTCTTTTTCCCCACTCCTCCCCTCCATCCCCCCCCTCTCCCCCCCCCCCCCCACCCCTACCCCCCCCGCTTCCCTCTCCTCTCCCCCTCCCCCCTCCCCTCACCCCCCCTCACTCTCACCCTCTCTCTCTCCTCCCCTCCACCCCCCCACCTTTCCCCTCTCACCCATCCTCCCTCTTCTCCTCCTCACCACCCCCCTCTCCCTCTTGTCCCTCTCTCTGTGTCTCTGCCCTCACTCTCTACCCCCCGCCCCCACCCTCTCTAGATGTGACTGCGTTGGGGGCTATGCGTCAGTAGATAGGGTGGTTATGGGGTAAAAGGAGAAAATTAATAATATTAATATAATATCAAGGGGGGTAATTAGCTTCAGTGCGGGGTGGGGGCGGGGGGGGGACAGGATAGTTAGTGTGCGTGACGCTGCATGCCTCCTCCCCCCCCCCCACAACTGCACGTTGGGGGAACAACTTGGTCTACACTTGATCTAGTTTTTATTATAATTTAGCCTAACATTTATAGTAGAGCTTTCCTGTTCTTGTAGGAGATCGCCATAAGCAAAGGAGGTACAAAATAGAGGTCTTGTCTATCCTTTTGAATGGATACCATCAATCATATTTAAAGGACGTGAAAAATTCTCCAAATAGATTTTCTGGTCATTTGAGAAAGCTTTTGCTGGATCATAGATTGAACATACAACAAAGAATATAGATCATAGAACAGTACAGCACAGGAACAGGCCCTTTGGCCCACAATGTCTGTTCCAAACAAAATAACAAGACCAACCCTTATCTGCCTGCCTATAATCTATATCCCTATTCAAATGTCTCTTAAATGCCACTACCATATCTGCCTCCTTCACTACCTCTAGCAGTCCCGGCACTCCCCATACTCTTGTAAAAAAACTTGTCCTGCACATCTCCTTTAAACTTTGCCCCTCTCACCTTAAGGCTATGCCATCTAATCTCTCTTTCCTTTATCATGCTGAAGATTATGCACCAAAAGTATTTCATTGGTGGTAATAATTGGTTGCAAATGCAAACTCATCATTCATTCTTTGTCCATCACTTTAGAGGCTAATGGTGTTGCTTAAATAATCTGTTTTTGTTTAAGAGATACAAGCAGAAATATGCCCTTTGGCCCACCAAACCCATGCCGACCAGGGATCACCTCGTATATGAGCACTATCCTACACACTAGGGACAAATGACAATTTATTTTAACCAAAGCCAATTACCCTACAAACTTATACGTCTTTCGAATGTGGAAGAAAACCGGAGCACCCAGAGAAAACTCACGCAGTGACAGGGAGTATGTACAAACTCCGTACAGACAGCACCTGTAGTTAGGATCAAACCTTGGTCTCTGGGTCTTTGCAGACTGCAGACTGGTATCACCATCGCAAACAGGAGATCTTGAACCAGCTCAACTTCAAATATTTTTTCAATGCACAAACCCACATTTCACAACTTCTAACTCTTTCTTATTTTTTTTTCAACCTCATTCAGCTGACCAAATAAAATCTTTTCCCACTACAGTGGAACTGTTCAGGATATTAGTTGTCTCTGTACTGGGTGCCAAATTAATCAAAGTAAAATCTACCTGTTGATCACCACTTCTGAAATTCTGATCAATGGAAATGATGCATGGACTCCGTGTGCCACAGGGCCTGTTTCTGCACTATAAAGTCTAAAGTATAAACAGAACTGCAACAGTTCATTGAAGGCTGCTCCAAAGATTTTTACTGTACCTCGGTACAGGTGACAATAAGCTAAACTGAACTCACTACTACCTTCTTAGATGGAATTAATGCCAGAAAATAAATCCTGGGTAGCAAGATCTTGAAAAATACGTGAATAAAAAATAATCACAAAACACCTTTTGAAACAATTTGTTGCGGAATAATATTTTCCTCACATCAGCAGTCACATACAACAGTAATGCATGTGTGTCTACCTTGTTTCTGAAACTTGGTTCAAGGGAACTAAACATTTGAAGCATCGTTCATCAGGTAGTTACAATTCTGCAGATAGACACAAAATGCTGGAGTAACTCAGTGGGATAGGCAGCATCTCTGGAGAGAAGGAATGGGTGATGTTTCAGGTCGAAACCGTTCTTCAGTCTGAATAAGGGTATTGACCTGAAACGTCACCAATTTCTTCTCTCCAGAGATGCTGCCTTTCCCGCTGAGTTACTCCAGCATTTTGTGTCCATCTTCAGTGTAAACCAGCATCTGCAGTTCCTTCCTAAACAGTTACAATTCTGCTTCAGGTTTAACAGTGCTAATCTGTGGTTATATTTCTCCTATCTTCCAAATTCACAAACAGAGCTTGGGGCATATAACCAGTGAGGAATCAAACCTGATTTACTGGGTGCTTCTGATCTGGAAAGAATGTGCCCTCAGGAAGCATTTTGAAACACGTGGCCTTAATTAAAAGTTTAAAAGCTGAAATTCCCCCCTATACAAGCCTCTAGCCATTTTCATTTCCAACACTTGGGTAAGCACGACTGTTCAACCAAACACAATATATATTTTTTAAACCATTGGAGAACACAGCGAGCAAGGACCAAACATCATTAACAAGATTTAACCTCACAGGATTCAGAAATGCACCTGGCTTGTTTCAAACCAATAGATGCATAAAATCCTGTAGCATGTGGTACAGCGGTATTGTTGCTGCCTTAAAGTGCCAGATAGCCGGGTTCGACCCTGAACAGGGCTGCTGTCTGCACGGAGTTTGTGCATTCTCCCCGTGACTGCATGGATTTTCTCTGGGTGCTCCGGTTTCCTCCCGCACTCCAAAGACGTGCAGATTCGTAGGGTAATTGGCTTTGGTTAAAATTGTAAATTGTTCCCAGTGTGCAGGATAATGCTAGTATACACTAATCACTGGTCAGTGTGGACTTGGAGGGGTGTAGGGCCTGTTTCCGTGTTGTATCTTTAAACTAAGCTAAACTAAAGAAGAGGATGCTAGTTGGCTGGTTAAATCTGTTCTGGCTCATCGTGGATTTAGCCAATTAATCCCATTTTTATGGAGATTTACAAGATCATGGTTTCAGCAGTTAGGCAACGTCTCTGGAGGACAAAGGTAGGCAATGTTTCGGGTCAAGACCCTTATTCAGACTGATTGCCGTGGTGGGGGGTGAAAGCTGGAAAAAAGTGGGGGCAGGATAAGTGATAGGTGGAGACAGGGATTGTTTGTCAGGTGGTTGGACAAAGGCTGCAGATGAAATGGAGGCAAATGGGTGCCGGAAAAGAAAAGAAGAGGAATTACATTTGAAGCAGAGGAAGTGACTTAGATGGAAGGTGACGGGAGAAGGGGAAAGGAGGGATGGGATAGTAGGAGAAATGGGTGAACATCCAAGTGGGGCAAAGGGAAGACAGGGGATTAAGGGGATGTGGAAGATGGGTTTGTTATCTAAAATTGGAGAAATGAATGTTCATACCATTGGGTTGCATGCTACCCAAGCGGAATATGAAGTGCTATCTCTTCATTTTGCGTGTGACCTCGTTCTGCCAATGGAGGAGGCCCTGGGCAGAAAGGTTGGTATGGGAATGGGAGGGAAGTTAAAATGGTTAACAACTGGATCCAGCAGGCCTTATCCTACTTTTATGACCGTTTCCCATACACCTAAGCAATTTTCTTAATTCTAAATTCATCCAGGACCTTTACCACAGAAGGCTGTGGAGGCCAAGTAAATCGATATTTTTAAGGCAGGGATTGATAGATTCTTGATTAGTACAGGTGTCAGGGGTTATGGAGAGAAGGCAGGAGAATGAGATTGAGAGGGAAAGATAGATCAGCCATGAATGAATGGCAGAGTAGACATGATGAGCCAAATGGCCTAATTATGCTCCTAGAATTTATACATTTATAAACCTTTCTAAAAAATAGATATAGGAATAATCCAGGAAAATATATACCAGAGAGCCTCAAATTAATGTCTGGGAAGCGATTAGAGAGGATTATTTGGGGCAGAACTTGTTCAGAATTGGAAGGAGAATTGGTCAATTAGGACAGTCAGGAAGGCTTTGTTCACAGCAGGTCATGGCCTCTGAACTTGATTGAATGTTTTGATGAGACAATGTTATAAATCTGATCAATGGAAATGATTATCAATGATAATCAAGAATGACTAATTGGTTGGTTATCACTACAATAGTTGGTATCGCAGACAGTGAAGATGATTATCAGGAAATACAGTGGAATTGTTTCCTTGATCATCGTTGCTGGCTTTGTTCTGTCTTCTTGCATATCTTTCATTAATTTGTTCTACGTTCATTTTCATATCTCTCATTACCCTTTCCCCTGTCTGCAGACAGGGCTCTACCCAAAATATCACCTATTAATTTTACTCCAGATATGCTGCCTGATCCGTTCAGTTACACCAGTTATTTTTGTCTATCTTGGCGTAAACCAGCTTCTGCAGTTCCTTCCTGCACCAGGAATTTTGAAGTTTGGATTCCCTGTGGAGTCATAAAGTCAATGAGTCACAGTGTAAGCAAGAATTTCATTGTCCTGTTGTCAGTTAACAAATAAACATCATTCTCCAACACAATTTGACAATTAAACACTCTTGACTCACAGCAGCTGAGTTCTATTGCACAGAAATGGTTCTTTGGCTTAACATGTTCACGCCAATCTATGTTGCCCTTTTATGAAGGTTATTGGACTGGAGGAGATTTCATAAACACCAAGGTTAGAGCTATCCAGTAACCAATTTATGGTTTATAAATTCATGACACTATTTATTTTATCATTTTAAGGGAGAGATTGTATATCTCATCGATAGGGAGCTGGTCAGCCATGATCTTATTGAATGGTGGTGCTGGCTTGAAGGGCTGAATGGCTTACTCCTCCGCATATTTTTCTATGTTTCTATGTTCTATTTGTTCCAGTTTTTAATATGTTATTATCAGGATTGCATTCTAATCACACTTATATTTAGAGCAAGGGACTTCAGATGTTGGTTTACAAAATAAGTCACGAAGTATTGGAGTAACTCAATGGTTCAGGCAGCATCTCTGGGGAAGATGGATAAGTGAAAATTCGGATCTGGATCTTTCTTCAGACAGATTGTAGTGGGGAAAGAAAGCTGGAAGAGAGGAGGGGCAGGACAATGCATGGCAGGTAAAAAGTGAACACAGGCAAGGGGGTTTTGGTAGGCAGATGGTTGGACAAAGGCCAGAGATGGAAAAAAAAGACGGGTGTGAGACAAAAGAATTGAAGAGTGCAAATTATGAAGCCAGAGGAAGGAATAGGTTTATAGTTTCATAAGTTTTAGGAGAGGATTTATGCCATTTGGCCCATCAAGTCTACTCCACCATTCAATCATGGCTGATCTATCTTTCCCTCTCAAACCTATTTCCTGCCTTCTCACCATAACCCCTGACACCTGTACTGATCAGGAATCTGTTGATCTGCATCTAAAAATATCCATTGACGTCCTCCACAACCATCTGTTGATGAATGCAGGTGGAGGGCTAGGGAATGGAGAGAAATAGGTGCGTGCTCCAGGTGGGGGACAGTGGAGGGGAAGGGGGGGGGGGGGGGGGGGAGAGAAAGGGGATGTGGGGGGGAGAATGGGTAGTGGGAAGTGGGGCTACCTAAAATTGGAGAATTTAGTGTTCATACCATTGGTTTGTAAGCTACCCATGTGAAATGCTATATTCCTACTGAAAGCATAACATATATTGTATACAGCAAAGATTGTATATTCTACAGGTTGAGCAAAAGAGACCATAATGTAACAACACATCTAAATCAGGAAAATAAATCAAATGTAGTGGGAATAAAAATAGGCAACATTTTTGTTTTCAAACTCCAGTGACTTATGAAGATGGGGGATGCGAGCTCATCGTTTTAAAGCAGAGTCAGGGAGTCATTTGTAACATGAAGTCTCTCAACCTGTCACTGTTCATCTGGCCTTTTGTTCACACCTCCTGCTGATTGCTGTGTTAAAAACTGCAGGATTAGCTGTCATTGTAGCAGTTGAGGATCGTGATGGCAAGGAGGCAGACACAAATGTTGCACTGTGGCTTGTCTTCCTGCGCTCATCAAATCCGTGTCATATCGGTAGGGAAAATTTGTCAGTTCTGTCAATTGGTACAAGCACTCATTATGCCTTGATTGCATATCTGAAGGCAACCTGATGTTTACAGTTTGTCGAGAGTTTTGTAGCACCATTTTCTGGTATTATGTAGATGTAACATTATAACGTGCAGTGTTTTCTTTCATACATTATGGTACATGTTATAGCCCATTACGTGTTACACGATTTGAGTCTAGGAAAAGAATTGTTGACTTGGTAATGTTTGAGATTAAAATAAAATGTGTCTGAGTAAATTGAACGCCAGAATTAATAAGCCACGTGAGTCTTCGAATGAATGTACCGTATTTATGTCCCGTTATTTTTATCCACATGTTGATTGAAATTCCTTGAATTAAGACATTTGGGAGGGATGATTTTAGTCCTGACCTGTGAACAAGGGATTATATAAGTAAAGAAGATCAGAACTACAACATAAGCTCTCTCAACATTGTTTAGTTTGGAGATACAGCTTGGAAACAAGCCCGTCAGTCCACATGAGTCCAGGCCATTTGATCACCCATTCACATTAGTTCTATGTTATTCCACTTTCTCATCCACTCCCTCCTCACCAGCAGCCATTAACAGAAGCCACTTAACCTACAAACCAGCATGTCTTCGGAGTGTGGGAGGAAACCGGAGCATCCGGAGAAAACCCACGCAGTCACAGGGGGAACGTGCAAACTTCGTACAGACAGCAGCCGAAGTCAGGATTGAACCAGGGTCTCAGGAGCTGTGAGGCAGCAGTGTACCAGCTGTGCCACCGTGCCATGCTGGATTTAAACTTGGTGAATGAAGCAGCGATTATGAAAGTACCTCAGTTTACCTTAGTTTAACCTTGGTTTTTAGGTATTACTAGATTAAGTGGGACCCGTTGGGTCCCATGTTCACACAGAAGGGCTGGTCCCCCAACGCAATATTCCACCTCTCCACCAATTCCAATATAGCTGGCCAGGGAGGGTGGGGCCTTTCTGGAGCATTAGTATGGGAGTTGTGGGCTGAAGGGACTGGTTTCTAGAGGGCTAGTATGGACATTGTTGGGCCGAATGGATTCTTGGGCTGGTAGCTCAATCACTCAGGCCTGGTGGGCTGGCAGCTCAGTCACTAAGGCATGGTGGGCTGGCAGCTCAGTAACTCAAGCCTGGTGGGCTGGCAGCTCAGTCACTCAGGCCTGATGGGCTCGCAGCTAAGAAATTGCCTGAAATTCTGCCCAAAACAGGTGAAAGACTCTGTGTGAGAGAGAGAGAGAGAGAGAGGAGGAGGAAGAGGGTGGAGAATCAATTTTAGAAATGTTTCATCTTTTTCTGCAGGTCACAGCAATGAAGGAGGAAAGTCTATCCTGGCGTGGATTGCACAGGGAGCAAATGGAGGGAGTAAAATACTTGGGTGAGGTTTAATACTTGCATGGGGAATACTCACTGATGGGCTGAATGGACTCCTGGGCTAGTATAGGCCTGATGGGTCAAAGGGGCTCTTTAAAAAAAAATCAGAGTGAAATCTCAGGAAGTGGCACTTTTTCTGGACTTTTCCTGGACTGGCCCGGGCCTTTTGGGTCAAAATGCACCTCCTGGGCTAACATGGGCAATTTGGGCAAAAAGGACTGGTTTCTCCTATTAGGAGCCCTGTGGGCCGAAATTAGTGGTTTCAGGCAGGCCAAACAACTAATCATTTCATTTCCAATTGCATTGCAGTTTCAAGCACAGGGCAGGCCGAATAGGTCATTGCATTTTCATTTCACTTCCATTGACATTGCAGTTTCAAGCACAGGGCAAGCTCTAGCCACACAACTCATTGCATTTTCACTTCATTTCCATTGGCATTGCAGTTTCAAGCACATGGCAGGCTCAAGCCAAACAGCTCATTGCATTTTCACTTCATTTCCATTGCCATTGCAGTTTCAAGCACATGGCAGGCTCAAGCCAAACAGTTCATTGCATTTTCACCTTATTTCCATTGCCTTTGCAGCTTCAAGCACAGGGCAGGCCAAACAACTAATTTCATTTTTATTAAAGTCTAACAAATTATGTATTCAAGTACATTGCATACTCACAGTGTTCTGTAGTTTCCCAGCTCAGGCAGAGAGTCGTGACCTCTCCCTTGCCATCTTGCAGATAGACTGAGCCACGCCTACACTTTCAGGTTTTATAGTCCCCCCCCCTCCCACCGGAAGGGGCGTGGCCTTCAAGGCAGTGATTGACCGGAGAGAGAATCTCAAGATTTTTAAAACTCTAATAAGTCTTTTATTTTTCATCGATGGCAAAAATTCTCAGGGCCTGCACAGCAGAGGAGGACTCTGAGTAAGATGGCCAAAAAATCACAGCCATTTGTGGTGGTGTTTTTTCTAAAGTGGTCAAGATGAGACTTTTAATTATATAGATTCAACGTTCTCATTAGAAAGGACTTTTTGCCTGGGAGGTCTGAGAGACAGGTTCTGTGGTAGTGGTAAAGTTCTTATCCAATGCTACCAAATTGTTCAAAAGCTCTGCATGGGATATCTGTGAGAAGGAGGTGGTTTAAAGTGGATGCGAGCTGGATATTTCACACAAAGACAACTTGGTTAAGTTTAGAGATATAGCACGAAAGCAGGCCCATCGGCCCACAGAGTCCGTTTCGACCAGCGATCCTTGTGCACTAGCAATAGGGACAATGGTGATAATTTACTATTTTTACCGAAGCCAATTAATCTGTATGTCTTTATAGTGTGGGAGGAAACCGGAACTCCCATAGAATACACACATGGTCATGGGGATAAGAACAAACTTTACACAGACAGCACCCGTAGTCAGGATTGAATCTGGGTGTATGGTACTCTAAGGCAACTGATCTAATGCCATGCTACCATGCCCCCTATCTGGGCATACTAAGATACTTGGTATCTGGAATGAACTGTCAGAGGAGCATCTCCATTCATTTTAATGTGGGGATTTTGAGCCTTCGATTGTTTATCACATTATAGAGTTGCAGAGCCATACAGTGTGGAAACAGGCCCTTTGACCCAACTTCCCCACATTGACCAACATGTCCAATCCACGTCAGTCCCATCTGCTGGATTAGGCCCATATCCCTCTGAAGAAGGATCTCAACCCAAAACATCACCCATTGTTTCTCTCCAGAGATTCTCCCTGTCCCACTGAGTTACTCCAGCATTGTGTTTACCCTCTAAACCTATCCTGTCCAAATGTTTTTTTAATGTTGTGATAGTATTTGCTCCAACTCCCTCCTCTGGTAGTTCAGTCCATATACCTACTACCACCTGTGTAAAAATGTAGTCCCTCGAATTCCTATTAAATCTTTTCTCCCTCATCTTAAGCATATGTTCTCTGGTTCTTGATTCCCCTACTCTGGGTAAAAGACTCAAGAAGGGTAAATGGATGAAGTGTTCAAGCAAGAGCCTTTTAGGACCAGCGACCACTGTTCTAGTAGGTTTAAGATAGTTAAGGATCGGGACAGAGTGGGTCCAAGAGTTAAAATGCTAAATTGGGGCAAGACCAACTTAGAGAGAACGTAATAATCTAAATGTGTCCTCACCAACATCTTATACAACTGCAACATGGCCTCCCAACTTTTATACTCAATGCTCTGACTAATGAAGACCAATGTGCCAAAAGCCTTTTTGACCAACCTACCTACCTGTAATGCCACTTTCAACGAACTATGTACCTGTACTAGATCTCTCTGCTCTACAATACTCCCCAGAACCCTACCATTTACTGTGTAGGTACAGCCCATGTCAGTGCTCCCAAAATGCAACACCTCACATTTCTCTCTATTAAATTCCATCAACCATTCCTCAGTCCACCAGTCCAACTGAGAATGATTCTGCTGCAATTTTTGACAACCATGTCCACTATCTACAATACCACTCAATTTACTATAATCTACAAACATACTAATCATGCATTCTACGTTCTCATCCAAATCATTGATATAAATGACAAACAGCAATGGGCCCAGTATTGAACCCTGAGACACACCACTAGTCACAGGTCTCCAGTCCAAAAAAACAACCTTCCACCATCACCCTCTGCTTCCTTCCCTGAAGCCAATTTTCTATCCAGTTGGCTAGGTCTTCTTGGATTCCATGCAACCTACCCTTGCAAAGCAATCTACCATGCGGACACTGTCAAATGCCTTGCTGGAATCCATATATACATCTGCTCAACCTTTTTTGGTCACATCTTCAAAAAGCTCGCTCAGATTCGTGTGATACAATCTCCCACATAGAAAACCATGCTAATTATCCACAATCAGTCCCTGTCCATTTAAAAGCTTGTACGGATATCTTACCCCACCGAATACTCTCTAGTAACTTTCTGACCTCAGATGTTAGACTCACCGTGCTGTAGTTCCCAGGCTTATCCCTGCAGCCCTTCTTAAATAGAGGCACAACATTTGCCACCTTCCAGTCTTCTGGCCATTCACCCGTAATTAATGATGACTCGTAAATCTCAGCCAGGGCACCTGCAATTTCTTCTTTAGTTTCCCCCAATTTCCTCAGATACACCTGATCAAGCCTGGAAGGTTTGTCTACCTTTATGCCTTACACATTAGGACCTTCAGCACCACTACTAGAGTCTATTCTGAACCCAGTTCTCAGGTGGAGAACATTTTGATCCAATGTATATTTCAAAATTCTCAAATGCTCTATCCAATATTTCTGGAGACACAAGGAGATGCTGGTTTACAACAAAAGACACAAAGTGCTGGAGGAACTCAATGGGTCAGGCAGCACCTCTACAGAACATGGATAGATGCCATTTTGGTTTGAAGTCCTTCTTCAGACTGTAGAGGTGTTCTGACTGTAGAAAGGTCCCAACCTAAAGTGTCACCTATCCATGTTCTCCAGAGATGCTGCCTGACCTGCTGGATTACTCTAGCACTTTGTGTCTTTTTTCCAATAGATCTATTTTTTTCTCCAATGATGTTGGGCTATTTACACCCATTAGTTCAAAGCAACTTAAAACATGAAGATCTTTCTGGATGGAGACACATCATCACTGTATACTCGTTTTGCATACTTTTATTCATGTTTGTAGAATTTGGCATTTTGTCGCTTTCTCTTGTTTACTGTTTTGTACAGAAAGCTAATACAGGTGCACAACCTTTTATCCGACAGCCTTGGGACCAGACACTTTTCGTAATTTGGAATTTGTCGGTCTTCGGAATGGAAATTTTTTAGCGTAGATTTTAATGGCTGGCTCAGTGGTAGAGTGCCCGGCTCATATCCGCAAGGTCGCGAGTTTGCGCCTTGATCCCGGCAGTTCCTCGGTCGCGAGTTTGAGTCTTCAGTGTAGTTTTTTTCTTGCAGAATAAATGTCTGTATGAAATGCAGTGTGTTGAATGAATTCCTGAATTTGTAAATGTGACCGCAGCATTGAATCACCTCCCGCACTCATGTCACCCTAGCGGGGCTTCATGCCCTAAGGCGGCCTAAGGCGACATTTTCACACTCTTATATCCGTGTGCAGCAGAGACGCCAAACGTGAGCTTTGGTGTGCAGACGACATCCTGGAAAAAATGTCTGGTTTCTTCCAGGTAGGCGATATACCCTCCCGCGCAATATACCCTCCACTTCTCTTTTTAGTTCCCCTTTCTTCCAGGACCGATCCGAGGTTCCGCTGTCACCTCTGCGGGCCACCCTCGGTGAACGCTCACTCAACTTTGTCTTGGGATTCCTACTCTCCCGGTCAATGTACCCTCACCTTCTCTTTTATGAATGGGGATTTAGTTCCCCTTTCGTCGAGGACCGACCGGAGGTTCCGCTGTCACCTCTGCGGGCCGCCCTCGGTGAAAGTCCTGTCTCCCTGTCCCTGGGATAGCAGGGGGCGATCAAACAGCACAATACCCCCCTCCCCCTCCCCCCCCCCCCCAACTCCAGAGGAATCCGCTCCCCGATGGGCCGCTACGGCGACAAGTGGCAGTTCGCCCACAGCCCGAGAACAAGACGCACCTTGCGCACCAGCAGCAGCTGCCCCTCTGGAGTTGGAGCGGGGCTGGACTGGAGTTGCTGATCTGGGATCTCCGTGCTTGCAGTGGGCCTGGGGGTCGGTGTCCCGATGAGGGGGCACAGCTCGGGCTGTGGGCGAACTGCCACTTGTCGCCGTAGCGGCTCATCGGGGAGCGGCTCCTGGTGGTCCCGATGTCTCCCGCTAGTTTGCAGTTTTCCTCTGGAGTTGGAACGGGGCTGGGCTGCTGCTGGCTGTGGGTCTCTGGGATCTCCGTGCTTGCAGTGGGCCTGGGGGCCGGTGTCCCGTTGGTCCTGACGTCTCCGGTGACTGGCATTGCCGACGTGAAGACAGTGCAAAGCCCCCACGCCGGTGCAATGGGCGGGGAGCTGGAGAGGGGAGGGAAGGGGTCACACACATGGCGGGGGAGCAGAGGGGTGTAGGTGGGGTGAAACTGAAGGGAGCGACAATCTGCAGCTCCCTGCCCGCTGAGATAAAAAAGTTCCCACGCAAGACTCACGATACACTGTGTATCGTGAGTCTACCGTGGGAATTTTTTTAACTCAGCGGGCAGACAGCAGCATATTGTCAATTATTAACCCTCCCGCGCAATATACCCTCACCTTCTCTTTTATGGATGGGGATTTAGTTCCCCTTTCTTCCAGGACCGACCTGAGGTTCCGCTGTCACCTCTGCGGGCCACCCTCGGTGAACGCTCACTCAACTTTGTCTTGGGATTCCTACTCTCCCGGTCAATGTACCCTCACCTTCTCTTTTATGAATGGGGATTTAGTTCCCCTTTCGTCGAGGACCGACCGGCGGTTCCGCTGTCACCTCTGCGGGCCGCCCTCGGTGAACGTCCTGTTTCCCTGTCCCTGGGATAGCAGGGGGCGATCAAACAGCACAATACCCCCCCTCCCCCTCCCCTCCACCCCCAACTCCAGAGGAATCCGCTCCCCGATGGGCCGCTACGGCGACAAGTGGCAGTTCGCCCACAGCCCGAGCTGCGCGACCTCAAGAACAAGACGCACCTTGCGCACCATCAGTTTCTGCCCCTCTGGAGTTGGAGCGGGGCTGGGCTGGAGTTGCTGATCTGGGATCTCCGTGCTTGCAGTGGGCCTGGGGGTCGGTGTCCCGATGAGGGGGCACAGCTCGGGCTGTGGGCGAACTGCCACTTGTCGCCATAGCGGCCCATCGGGGAGCGGCTCCTGGTGGTCTCGATGTCTCCCGCTAGTTCGCAGTTTTCCTCTGGAGTTGGAACGGGGCTGGGCTGCTGCTGGCTGTGGGTCTCTGGGATCTCCGTGCTTGCAGTGGGCCTGGGGGTCGGTGTCCCGTTGGTCCTGACATCTCCGGTGACTGGCATTGCCGACGTGAAGACAGTGCAAAGCCCCCACGCCGGTGCAATGGGCGGGGAGCTGGAGAGGGGAGGGAAGGGGTCACACACATGGCCGGGAAGCAGAGGGGTGTAGGTGGGGTGAAACTGAAGGGAGCGACAATCTGCAGCTCCCTGCCCGCTGAGTTAAAAAAGTTTCCACGCAAGACTCACGATACACTGTGTATCGTGAGTCTACCGTGGGAACTTTTTTAACTCAGCGGGCAGACAGCAGCATATTGTCAATTATTAACCCTCCCGCGCAATATACCCTCACCTTCTCTTTTATGGATGGGGATTTAGTTCCCCTTTCTTCGAGGACCGATCGGAGGTTCCTCTGTCACCTCTGCAGGCCGCCCTCCGTGAACGTTTTCAAGGACCTTTTTTCAAGGACTGAAAAAATGTCGCTATTCGGAGGTTTTCCTTATTTGGATCTTCGGATAAAAGGTTGTGCACCTGTATATTAAACATTCAAAATGCGAAAATATCAGAATTTGTGTCGAACTTAGAAGGGAAGGTTAATATGTGAGTAGTGAGCAAAAAGGCAGGTTGAATCTAATCTTATACTGTTACCATCAAAACCAACATTTTTTTCATGGAGATTTATTTTGAGATTAGCAAAGCAATCTCAACTGATTTTATTTTCTTAAATAATATATCAGGTACAGAGCACACGTCTTCATTTATAACGCATATTTGTTAATATTCCGAGACAATGCAAAAACTCTGAGAAGTGAGTTTTTGGAGCATGATTAACTTGACAGTTGTGCAATCATCTGGAAGAATTAGCACCTGGAACCAAGTGTATAGTAAATATTAATTGTTTTAGAAGTAGTTGTGTTATTATTATGAGAAAAAATGCTAATTTGTGTACAGCTTTTCATGTCATAGTCATAGGAAAATAGTCTATTCAGCCCAATATTTACATGCTGACCAAGATGTCCCATATAAGATAGCCCCAGTTTTACTCACCTGGTCCATTTGCCTCAAAAGCTTTCCTATTCATGTCCTAAACATATTTTAAATATTGTTATCATACCTGCTTCAACTATTTCCACTGGCAGCTCATTCCATACAGTCACTACATTCTGTGAAAAAGTTGCCCTTCAGGTTCCTATTAAATCTTGCCTCTTAATCCTATGGCCTCTGGTTCTTCTCCCCTGGGTTAAAATCCCTGTGCACTCACCCTATGTATTTCCCTCATGATTTTATATTCCTCAACCACTTTCACTCCTAGCCTACCCAACTTCTTCCTGGAGCTCCGTCCCTAGAATCATATCAACACCTTGTAAACCTTCTCTGCACTCTTTTCAGCTTAATCATCTTTCTTCGAGCAGCATGACCAACACACATGTCACCTAAAATTCCAAACCAATTTAGAAACCATGAGTCCTATCATTGTTGCAATCTGCAAAATAGATGGATTATTTTGCACATGGGCTAAACACAAACAGGTGGGATTAGTATAGATTGGGCAACTTTGTCAAATTGGGCTGAAGACCCAGTTTCTGTGCTCTGTGATCATGTCTACATGATTCTAACATACGTGGACACTTGAGACCGACAATAACCGACAATATCAAAAGGCATTTATAGCTGAGGAAAGACATAAACACTATTTTACTTAATTTGCAATCATGCAATCTCCAACAATTTTCAATACAACGTCTAATTGTGATTTGAATGAAATTTGTTTTTTTGCCCGTTTTTTAAATCCAAGAATTTAATCCAGCCACGGCAGCAAATATGGAGTTTCTGAAATCAGTCCTGTGTTCAAGATTAATACTGTAGAGAAGTTATCCCTGGTGTTTGTTTAATGTGTTTTCCTCAGTCAACATTACCAAAACAGATTACCTGATCATTATTACACTCCTGCCTATGGGAGAATATTCTGCATAAATTGGTTTCATGTTTTATATATTACAGGCATATATATTTCAAAATGTATGCTTGATTGGGTGCGAACTGCTTTAAACATTCCCGAGGTCATAAATGCTGCTACATAAACACAGATTTTATTTTTCTTTACCGTTTAATTATTTTTTGGGATAAATCACATTGCTGCTGTTAATTCACACGATCTGTCTCTTGTGCTTCCATCCATCATTGAGTGAAATGACAAGCATGCCGGTGGGCAAAAATGGATGTGAATACAATCCTTAAATTAGTGTACATTAAGCAAACTGCCTGAATGTTGTTCGACGTCAAACCTGTCAGTGTGTTGTTGTCTTGTAACACATGTAGACATCCCATTGATATAATAAGACACAGCAGCAAGTTATCCAATATTCATCAAGATTCACTCATTAAATGTCTTCATCGCAAAGGGTTTTGTTCTCAAGCATATAATAATTGTAAATTGTCTGCTTCAATTTTCCTTGTGGAGGTTGAGACTTCCTTGTTGCTATAATTTAATTGTTGAGTTTACACATCAGTTAGGAATACGGTGTCATACAAGCAAAAGATTTTACTGTTGCAGAAAATCCCTTTGTGATGGAAGTTCTCGGAGTTACAGTTTGATCTTGTTCCTGTCTGTCTTATGCTTCCAGCAATGAAATAATGAATTCAATTCCAATTCCAATCTCAGCTAGCTTCCAGAGTTATCATTCTTTATTTGACCGACTATGGGTTTAGATTTAGGTTTCGGTTTATTATTCTCACGTGTCCTGAGGTAGAGTAAAAAGCCAAAGACAGATACAAAATGCTGGAGTAACTCAATGGGTTAGACTTTCAAAGGATCTCCCCCCAAAACATCACTTATTCCTTTCCTCCAGAGATGCTGCCTGGCCCAGCTGAGTTACTCCAGCATTTTGTGTCTACAGTATCTTCGGTGCAAAAACCAGCATCTGCAGTTCCACTTACACATATTCTGAAAAGTCTTTGTTTGAGTACTATCCAATCAAATCTGATAATACTGTGCATGAATGCAATCAAACCAAACACAATTACAAAGATAGCGCAAAGAGAAAAAGACCACAGAGCCAGAATATATTTTTTCACTGGGAATTGTGTTAAGGTTTTTTGTTTCAAATTCATTTTTTAAGGCATGCAAGGATGCTGGCAGGTCACCGTTATTAACCATTTCTAAAGGGCTTTATTTAATTGTTTTGTTTAGTTTTGTTTAGAGACACAGCATGGAAACAAGCCCTTCAGCCCACCAGGTCCATGCTGACCATTGATCACCTGTCCACACTAGTTCTCTGCATTCCTACTTTATCATCCACTCCCGACACACTAGGGGCAATTTACAGATGCTGATTAACCTACAAACTGGCACGTCTTTGAGATGCGTGAGGAAACTGGAGCACCCAAAGGAAACACATAGGTCACAGGGAGAACGTGCAAACTACAGACAGACAGCACCCGAGGTCAGGATCAAACCCTGAGCTCCGGCACTGTGAGGCAGTAGTTCAATCAGCTGCGCCACTGTGCTACACTGGTGAACTTTATTCCTGAACTGCTGAGGTACTAGTGCAAATGCTCCTGGAATATTGTTGGAAAGGAGTCCCAGTATTTACATCCAGCGCCAAGGAAAGAGTGGTAGTATTTTTACAAGTTACGATGGTGAGCGACTAAGTGAGGACTTGGCAATTGGAGGTTTCCAGTTGTACTTGGTTCCAGTTTTCTTGGTGGTAGACAAAGTTGCAGGTCTAGGAAGTGGAAGGAAAATAGCTTCGCGGAGCAATTGTAGTGCATGTTGGAAATGATGCACGTCACAGCGATGAAAATAATGAATGGCTTGGGAGCTGGGTGGGATACTTTCAAACAGGTTGGGTGGTGTCAAATAACTTAAGCGATGGAGATGCACTTGTCCAGGCAAGTGGTGATTCAGTAATGGCCAGTTCTGCTGAAGGTCCTCCATCTGTAATATTCTCTCTGCTGTGACACTGACTGATCTTCTAATTAATTACTATGACTCCAACCTACATTTCACAGCTTTTACACACACTTTTGCGTGTGCTCATTCTTTACAAGCTTGGCCAGGCTTCACCTGCAAAGCTGCCAGGACAAATGAACTTTATGGCCAGCTGCTTTTAAAGCAACTTGGACATTGAAAATGATGCTAAAACCTGGTGACTCTTGTATATCACCTAAGTGGGTGCTTTCTATTTACTTTATACTTAATCTAAGATTGTGCTTATGTATAGTAATATTTTACTGAACGTTTCGACTTTAGACTTTTAGAGCTTGGAGATACAGAGAGGAAACACGCCCTTCCTCTCATCGAGTCTGTACTGACCAATGATCATCCCGTAAACCAGCACTATCCTACACACTAGGGACAATTTACAATTTTACCAAAACCAATTAACCTACAAACCTGTAAGTCTTTGGACTATTGGAGGAAACCAGAGTACCTCACATAGTCACAGGGAGAATGTACAAACTCCATACAGACTACACCCATAGACAGGATCCAACCCATGTCTCTGGTGTTGTAAGGCAGCAACTGTTTCACCTCAATGTATGCAAAAAAAAGAATTTCACTAAGCCTCGGTACATGTGATAATAAAAAATGATTGAACCATTAAATTACTGCCATTGCCAATGAGAAAGTTTGTCACAAAAGTACCATTGTCACCTTATCCGATCCAAGATATTCACTTTCCCCTATCCGCCCTTCCCTTGTCCTCTCTGCAACTTCAAACTAACTTTTGTTCCCATTTGTCTCACTTTGTTCACTCTTTATCTCTCTGCAGATGCTGACTGACCCATCGAGTGTTTCATACATTTTTTTCGGTGTGAATTTCAGATTTCCGCCATTTGTAATTTTCAACCTAAACCATTCTTCATGTTATGTTATAATAATATGGAAGTCCCAACACTGAAAGGCTATGGAGGATATGACAATTGAGATTACAGTTATCTCCGTAAACATATCAAGAATTATGATTCCGTGAATGTAAATGGAATTAAAGTTCAGGTCAAATTCAGGTCAAAGAGTTGAAAGCATTAATCTTATTCAAGTAAATGTGTTTGAATAGCATCCCCTAAATCCCCAAAACATTTGTAGGTTAATTGTCTGATTTATATTGTCTTTGTGATAAAATCTGGGGTGAGTTGATAAGAATGTGTGTGGAAGTGTCAAAGAGTAGTTTAGCCTTCCATGCGTTGCATCCATGCCAACTAAGATCTCCATCCAAACTTCTTCTATTACTCCTTGTTTGGCCCATTTCCCTTCTGAACCTTTCCTCCTCAATTACCTGCAAATGTCTTTTAAATGTAGAAACAAGGAACTGCAGATGCTGGTTTATACAAAAAGATATAGATTGTGGCAGTAAATCAACGGGTCAATCAGCATCTCTGGAGAAAAAAGGATGTTTTGGGTTGGAATCCTTCTTCAGGCTCACGTGACATGTCCTCCAGAGATGATGCCTTACCTGCTGAGTTACTCCAGCACTTTATGCCCTAACATCTTTTAAATGGTGTTATTGTACCTGCTTCAATCACGTAATCTGGCAGCTCGTTCCATAAACCCACCTGCGTGAATAAGTTACCCCTCAGGTTCTTGCAAAAAAAAGTTCCACCTTAAACCTACGCCCTCTAGGTCTTGATTCCCCAATCAGGAAAAGGGCTGAGTGCATTCATCCTCTCTATGCTCCTCTATAAAAATCAACCCTCAACCTCTGACACTCCAGGGAATAAAATCCTTGGAATTATAGGATTAAGGTAGGATTAGTGTGGGATTAAGGTAGGATTGGAATCAAAATGGGTGTTTATGGTCTGCCATTCAGTAGATGAAGGTCCTTTTTTTCTGCGTTGTATCTCTGTGTGACACCTTTAACATATTAAAATTTCACAATGCTCTTTACAGGAACTTTATCAAATTTGACCGTGTGTCAGAAAAGAAGGTATTAGATATAAAAGGCCAAAAATGTTGTAGATTCTCAGGAACATCATTAAGGTGGCGTTTGGGAAAAGGAGACGGGATCAGCTAAAGGCAAACCATCTACAGTGAAGCAATCAAAATAATAACCTGTCTACTAAATACATTCATCTTTCACCCCCGAGTCCATCATTTCCCTCCTATCCACCCTCTCCCTCCCCCACCAGCAGCTCTACCAATTACACCACTGTGATGCTCAGTGGTTAATTGTGACATGGTAGATTCTTCAGACCTGGTAAACCTTGGTAAATGTCCTGCTCTTCTCATGTGCATTTGTTCAGACACTGCATCCCGCCTGCAATTCCTGCGCTTGAGGGCGGCACAGTTGCTGCCTTACAGCGCCAGAGACCCGAGTTTGATCCTGACCATGAGTGCTCTCTGTACGGAGTTGGTACGTTCTCCCCGTGCCCACGTGGGTTTTTTCCAGGTGCTCCAGTTTCCTCCACACTCCAAAGATGCACATGATTGTAGGTTCAAGAAGGAGCTGCAGATGCTGGAAAATCGAAGATACACAAAAATGCTGGGGAAACTCAGCGGGTGCAGCAGCATCTATGGAGCGAAAGAAATAGGTCTGAAGAAGGGTTTCGGCCCGAAACGTTACCTATTTCCTTCGCTCCGTAGATGCTGCTGCACCCGCTGAGTTTCCCCAGCATTTTTGTGTACCTTCAGGTTGGTAGGTTAATTGGCTTCTGCAAAATATCCCAAGTGTTTAGAATAGAACTAGTGTACAGGTGTTACTGGTCGGCACGGACTTGGTGGGCCGAAGGGCCGGTTTCCACGATGCATCTCTAATCTAAACTGAAAACTCCTAGATGAATGGCACCTATCGAAATGTTTTATGTGTTAAGAAACACTGAAATGTCACTCCGATAAAAAGTGAAGGACAATGAACTGATTTGATGATCATTAAATAATTGATGAGTATTAGAGCTGATTGCTTTGCAGGAAATCTGATTTGGTGGGCACCTAATGAAGGATGCTGGACTTGAAAATAATTGTATTCCTGCAGGCAACACACTGTGTGGATTCATTATACATTGTGGGGATTTGGATGGGGAGATTGAGAAGGGAACTGATGCCTCATGCGAGGAAATAAATTGATATGTGGGTGTCTGAAAGAAAATGCACCTTCACACCTGTTGTGCTGAGCAATTGGGCTGCAGCAACACTCCACGACTTAGTTTTAGGAAACGGTTTTGACAATGTGCCGTGATGGATGTGGAATGAGAGGCAGGTGCCACGGTGAGCTGATGTGCTTAACATCAGGGGAAGACGTCAGCTGCAAAAGGCAAGCTGACCCACAACGTGAAGGGAGGCAATTGTAAATAAAAGCTAAAGAGACATCTCCGGTCAGACAGCACATTTGCATTTTTACTCTAGTGGAATGTGACAATTAGTTACACGGATCTCTGTTTGTAAACCTCCGTAATTGCCAAAAAGCGGAGACATTATTTCCATCATCATTTACAGAAGGAGAATGTACAAAGTTTTATTGCTTTAATTATTTATATGCCTGCGATAAAGATGTAATAATTACAGATGTAATTTGTTAGCAGACAACCTACCGGGACTGTGTTATTTAGTTAAATATTAATGTCTATCAAGATGCAATGAATGTTTATATACCCATCTCATTTTGGCCTCTTGAGCATTGACAATTTACATAAGCTCGGCAATTTCATTTCCCAAATCTCTCTGTCTCTCTGATTCTCTTCAAAACGCTCTGTTAAAACTTTGGTGTCTCCTGTTTAATCTTTCCTCATGTGGGTTGATATAGGATTTTGTCAGCTGCTACTGCTGCAGTGTACTCAAAGTCAGAATATTGTGAGTCTGTATCCCAGAGGCTTGACCATAAAACACGATGGTGTCCAGTACTGGAGGACAGCTGCACAGTCAGGGGCGCCACCTTTTAGTGAGATGTTAAACTAGGGTCAATGTACTATCAAAAGTAGAAATAATAATTGTCATGATGAACTTTATTTAGATAAATAGAACATAGAACACAGCAATTGGGCGGCACAGTGTTGCAACGGTACAGCTAGAGCATCACCGCTCCAGAGACCCGGGTTCGATTTTTTATTTACATTGCTATGTGGATTTTCTCGGGGTGTTCAGGTTTCCTCCCACATTCCAAAGACGTACAGGTTTGTAGGTTAATTGGCTATTGTAAATTGTCCCTAGTGTGTTGGATAGTGCTAATATATAGGGTGATCGTTGTAAATTGCTACTGGTATGTAGGACACAGAACTAGTGTATCGGTGATCGATAATTAGCGCGGTCTCAGTGGGCCTTATGGCCTGTTTCCGTGCTGTATCTTTAAAAAAAATAGAACATAGAACAGTACAGCATAGGAAAAAATCCCTTCGGCTCACAATGTCTGTGTCGAGTATGACGTCAAGCAAAACTAATCCAATTTGGCAGCACGTGATCCACATCCTTCCATTCCCCGCATATCCATGTGCATAACTAAAAGCCTCAAACACCATTATCATATCTGCCTCCACCACCACTCCTTACAGTGCGATCCAGGCACCTACCACTTATGTGTAAAATAGCCTTGCCCAACACATCTCCTTTAAACTTTGACCCTTTCACCTTAAAGTGACCATATCTAGGCCTCTCATAATTTTAAATACTATTTCAGATCTACCCTCCACCTCTGACCCTCCAGGAAAAACAACCTAACCTCTCCTCATATCTAATACCCTCTAATCCCGGCAGAATTCTGGTGAGCCTATTCTGCATTCTCTCCAAAGTTTCCACATCCTTTCTGTAAGAGGGCAACCAGAACTCAACATAAAATGCGGCACAGTGATGCAGCAGTTGTTGCCTTATAGCACCAGAGACCCGGTTCAATCCTGACCACGGGTGCTGTCTGTACGGAGTTTGTACATTCTCTGTGTACCTATGTCGGTTTTCTCCAAGCACTCCAGTTTCCTACCACATTCTGAAGGCATGCAGATTTGTAGGTTAATTGGCTTCTATAAATTGTAAATTGTCCCGAGTGTGTAGGATAGTGCTAGTGTATGGGGTGATCGTTGGGCAGCATGGACTCGGTGGGCCAAAGGGCCTCTTTTCACGCTCTCTCTTCAAAAGTTTAAAAATGCGATTAATGTAAAAGATTAATCTAAAAAGTGCTCATTACGATTTTGTATAACTTTCATTCATTGTTCTATATCTCTCTACATCATTGTCTATATCACTCGTTTCCCTTTCCCGTGACTTTCAGCCTGAAGAAGGGTCTCGACCCAAAATGTAACCCATTCCTTCTCTCCAGAGAAGCTGCTTGTCCCGCTGAGTTACTCCAGCATTTTGTGTCTATCTTTGGTTTAAACCAGCATTTGTAGTTCCTTCCTACTCAATAATTACAAATTGTCTTAGGATGACTAGGAAGATAATATGTTTATTTTTCTGTTATAATGCAGAAACAAAGTGCCTTGTTAACACAGTTAAAGGGCTAAGTAAATGCAAGTTAATGAGTAAATATTCCTGTTTAATTGAAATAGTCTATCATTACCTACAACCCCAGCAATGAATTGGCAATATGTGGTCTACCTTTGTCAGGGCTACAGCATATCATTTGATTAACAATCACATTTGTACAATGAATGGTACAGCAATAGAGCTGCTGCCTCACTTCTCCAGGGACCTGGCTCGATCCTGACTACGGGTGCTGTGTGTACGGAGTTTGCACTTTAACCGCAAGGGTTTTCTCCAGATGCTCCAGAGTCCTCCCATACTCTAAAGATGTACAGGTTTGTAGTTTCATTGGCATCTGTAAAATTGTCCATAGTGTGCAGGACATTGAACTAGTACATGGGCAATCGATGGGCAGCATGGACACATTGGGGCAAAGGACATGTTTCCAGGCTGCATCTCTAAACAAAACTAAACTAATGGAGGTAATAATGGATAAATCTCTTGGAACTTCTTAGTTGAAGTCAAAGTCAAAGTCAAAGTAAACTTTATTGTCAATTCAAATAATGCAACAAGTAGTTACACAGAGGATTGAAATTGCGTTTCCCCATACTCCAAATATGCAAGTAATATTTATAAAACAGACAGACTATATACCAATAAAGATAGACAATGGACATATACATTGAAGGGGTTGCATGCAAAAGAGGAAGATGGATATAAAGTTTATATCAATAAAAATGACCTTGTCAAACTTTAATCTGTTCTCTCACAAAATATGGGGGTTGTATTTAGCTTTAGTAACAATCTTTAGCTTTGTCATTGATCTTATTAAAGATATTTAGACTTACTTTGAAAAATTGAAATCTGATAACGTCAATCATATTTCCAACGAGCCCTAAACCACAGAATAAAACTGATTAAGGCTAAACGACTATCTTTAGGATGAACTGTCAGGAGAGTTGGTGAGGGAGGTATATTCACTCGATGTCCAAACTATTTCATTACCCTCTGAGTTTCAGATATTTTCATTGTTTGCTTGCTGGACATTTTGTGGATGTGTAAACCACTGCTCTTTTGAAAAAACATTTTGTGCAAGTGAACAAGAAATAAAAAAACCTTGGCAAACATTTCCATTGTGGTTTTGCATAAAAAAGCAGGATATTGTTATTGAGAAGACAATGATATTAATTATTTAAAGTAAAGAGAGGATCTCACAACTTTGCTAAATGCTAATATTTACAATGAAAGCAAAGGTTCACATACACACAAAAAAGTGATAAAATGCATTTCACCATCAGTAGATTATACTCTATAATGCTGCGTATATATTTATTACAATACATATGTGCTTGACATAAATCTTGCTTTCAAAGTATTGTTGCATTTTCTTTGTGCTCCATATCAGTTGTTTGTGCTAAGCCCTCTGCTGAAGTGATTTATTATTTATTGCAGTTTATTAATGTACTTTACTGGTGTCCTCTTCTCTTATGGGAAGATATTTGTGAAGGGCATACCAATATTTACTGAGCAAATGCTGCGTTATTTCCCCATACTGTGCAAAAATGGTAAACAGATTAAAAAG
>NC_073387.1:17159563-17277063 GCF_028641065.1 Leucoraja erinaceus | reverse complement strand
GGCTCCTCCCCTGAATTCCATAGAGCTGCCGACAGCTTTCCTGCATGAGACGCGCACTCTTCATTTCCAGAACATTCTGAATGCATTTCGCTCTCTCTGTCTCTCCCCGTCTCTCGACCCCCATCTCTCTCTCCCCCAAGGCCTCTCTCTCTCCCTCCTCAGTCCCCCCCCCCCATCTATCTCTCTCTCCCCCCCCCTCCCTCCCCTAAACCCCGTTCCCCCTCCCCACCACCCCCTCCCCTAACCATTTTCCCTCCACCCCATACCCTCCCTACCCTCCCAGCCCCCTCGACCTGTGTCCCTGTCCCCCACCTCTCCCCCTCCATTCCCCCCCCCACTCCCCCCATCTCTTCCACCCTTCTCAGCCCTCCTATCTCCCTCTCTCTCCCACTCTCTCTCCTCCCCTCTCTCTCCTCCCATCTCTCACCCCCCTCACCACCCTACCCCTCCTCACCATGACCCCTTTTTCATCCCCTCCACCCCATCTCCCTCTTTCTCTCACATTTTATCTCTGCCCCTCTTTCTCTGTCTCTCCCCATTCCATTGATGAGAAGAATCACTTTCCACCCCCCCCCCCCAGCCCGCCCTCCCTCTCTAGACATGCCTGCTAGTTGGGGGCTTTGTGTCAGTGGATAGAGCGGTTATGGGGTGAAAGGAGCAAATTAATAATATTAATATAATATCAAGGGGGGAGTTAGTGTGTGTGATGCCGCATGCCACCCCCACCCCCCCCCCCCCCCCCCCATTTGAAAAGCCCCCCCCCCAAACCACACATAGTGGTAACAGCCCAACGGGTATATAGCATGTATAGATATATATAACCATTTTAGATATAGATATTTATATATATATATATATATATATATAATATATATATATATATATATATATTTATAAAGAGAGAGAGATAGAGAGGTAGAGTTTGAGGGATAGAGAGGGAAGATAGATAGAGAGCGCTAGAGAGAGATAGAGAGAGGTATTGAGAGATAGAGATATATATATATATATATATATAGTACTAAAACTAAGATCTTGACCGCTTTCGACTTACTGTTTAGTGATTTCCAAGAGAACGTCGCCATTTTCAGCCATCATGTTCTGCTCAGAGTCCCCCTCCACCGGACTGGAGTGGAGGATTTTTCCCATCGATGAAAAATCAGAGTTATTAATGTTATAAAAATTTTTGCCATTCTCTCTGCGACAGGGAGGACGGACTGTAAAACCCGGAAGTGTAGGGCCTCACTCAGTCTTTGCGAGATGGAGGAAGCGAGAGGGTCACGGCTCTCTGAGCTGCGAATAACACTAAACGTACGTCTACTCCATGGTGAGTCCCCTCGATGTGGTTGTAAGTGGCTGCCAAATTGGTTGCCTTGTCTTTTAAAAAACGTTTGTGTTCAGAAAATGGATTTGGCTGTAAAGTGGCTGCCAAATTGTTTGCCTTGCCTTTTAAAAACGTTTGTGTTCAGAAAATGGATTTGGCAGTAAAGTGGCTGCTGCCAAATTGTTTGCCTTGCCTTTTAAAAACGTTTGTGTACAGAAAATGGATCTGGCCGTAAAGTGGCTGCCAAATTGTTTGCCTTGTCTTTTAAAAACGTTTGTGTCCAGAAAATGGATTTGACTGTAAAGTGGCCGCCAAATTGTTTGCCTTGATTTTTAAAAGCGTTGCAACAGTTTTCGGATGGATAAAGCGTGAATAAACATTTTATTAGATCAGGACTGTGTTTAATTGCAAAGTTGGCACTCATTCCTTGACTTCCGCTCAGTGGCAAGATGGCGCCGATGATGCAATTTCCGGTTAGTGTCAAGATGGTGCTGACTGTGTCATTTCCGGTTCCTGGCAAGATGGCGTTGACTGCAGAAGGCATAATTAAGACGTCGTTGAATAATTCAAGAGGGCTGACTGCTCTGTCTATGGTGAGTGTGTTTGTTGGACGTTATTTAAAGCATGTTTTTGCTTCAGCAGCAGCCACCTCTACAGGAGGCTTTAAACGTTTGAATCATTCAGTTTACACACTATATGTTTACCATGTTCTGAAGTTACTTGGCATTTTAGTATTGGTTGTGAGTGTATGTGTGTGCAAGTCTGTGTATGAGTTGTGTGTGTGTGTGTGTGCGTGTGTATATATGTGTGTGTGTGTGTGTGTGTATGCGCGCGTGTGTATATGTGTGTGTATGTGCGCATCTGGGTGTGTGAGTGAGTCTGTGTGTGTGTGTATATGTGTGTCTGTGTGTGAGAGTATCTGTGTGTGTGTGAGTCTGTGTGTGTGTGGTTCAGTGTTTGTGAGTCATTGTGTGTATGTGTGAGTCTAAGAGTCTGTGTGTGTGTGTGTGTGTGTCTGTGTATGTGTGTGTGAGAGTGTGTGTGTGTGTGAGTGTCTGTGAGGTGGAGGGGGTGTGTGTGATCAACTTATAACAAATAGTGCAAATAATGTAGTATTTCGTAGTTCAGAGCTTATTCATTACATTGATCCTCAATGTGGATGTTACAGTTTTCAGTTTACAAAAGTCGGACGTGACTCCAGAAGTTGGGCATAAGTCAGTCAGTCCCCAAGCCATCATTCAGTCTGTTAGGCCAGAGGCCGTGAGTCAGTCAGTCAGTCCAGAGACATTGAGTTAGTCTCAAGGCAGTGAGTCCAGAGGCCATGATTCGGTGGCTCACCGACCCCCCCCCCCCCCCCCCCCCCCCCCACTGGCATACCCACCTCCGCAGCCCTCCACCTGGCTATAGGATGCTCCCACTCCTGAAGCCACCCCATCTCCCGCTGCAGAACACCTCCTCCCTCATCAGCCCATGAAGGCCGCCACCTGAAGCTGTCCCCCTCCCTCGGCTGCAGGACGTTTGCCACCCCCCCCCCCCCCCCCTCAGCCCCCCCCCCAAAAAAATGTTTTGCACAAATTCTTCAGCGAGTCCAGAGGATTGAGAGTTACAACAAATTACAACTGCTCAATCTCTCTATATTAAAATTGTCTCTTTTTTTTTATCAATAGCAAATAGCCATCAAGAGGCAGTGAGCAGCAGAACACAACAAGAGACACAACAAGAAAGAACTTAATAATTCTCATATTTTTAACATTTAAATTGTTCGTATATTTTAAGGGTCATTCACAATTTAAACTTTAATAAATATCCACTTTTCATGCCTGCATGTTCTTCATCACAATGGGAACCAAATAGGCAGGAATGGCTGCTCTGTGGGAGATCCGCTAAGAGTTCATTGGGGGAGGTTGTGGGGAGATGAACTGGATGCGTGGGGGGGGAAGGGAATGGCACAGAGTAGAGTGGGGGGATGAAGGGAGGAGGGGTGACTGAGTGAACTGTCAGCGTACCAGGCATGAGTGACTGTACTGCCAGCCCACGAGCCGTAAATGAACTGCCAACCCACCAACTGTAAGTGACTGAACTGCCAGCCCACCAGCCGTGAGTGACTGCACTGCCAGCCCACCAGCCGTGAGTTACTGCACTGCCAGCCCACCAGCTGGAAGTGACCGAACTGCCAGCCCATCAGCCGTGAGTGACTGCACTGCCAGCCTGCCAGCCCACCAGCCATGAGTAAGTGAACTGCCAGCCCACCAGCTGTAAGTGACTGAACTGCCAGCCCACCAGCTGTGAGTTACTGCACTGCCAGCCCACCAGCTGGAAGTGACCGAACTGCCAGCCCATCAGCCGTGAGTGGCTGAACTCCCTGCCCACCAGCTGTGAGGAAGTCAACTGCCAGCCCACCAGCTGTGAGTGACTGCACTGCTAGCCTGACAGCCCACCAGCCATGACTCACTGAACTGCCAGCCCAATAATCCATTCAGTCCACCCGCCCTCCCTTCTCTCTCACAGTCCGTCACCTGTTTTGGGCACAATTTCTGCAGTTTCTCAGTCTGAGAGACTGAGCTGCCAGCCCAAGAAACCATTCGGCCCACAATGTCCATACTAGCCCTCAGGCAACCAGACCCTTCCTGCCTACTTGTTAATTGATACTAGCAAAACAGAAACCCTATTTCGCTAGGATTTTTGCCATCTTACTCACAGTCCTCCTCCGCTGCAGCTGCCCCAAGGATTTTTCAGATCGCTGAAAAGTAAAAAAAGTTATGAATGTTTAAAAGATCTTGAGATCAGCTGATTGGTCCATCACTATGATGAAGGTAACGCCCCTTCCGGGGTGGGGGGTGGGGAGGGGGGGGGTGTATAAAACCACAGATGCCTGGATGTGAGTCAGTCACTCTGGAAGATCGCAAGTGAGAGCCCACAACTGTGATCTAAGATGTAAGTCAACAGAACTGTGAGTCTGTACTTGCAATAAATGATTTGTTAGCCCTAAATGAAAATGCAATGAGTTGTTTGGCCGGCCCTGTGCTTTTGATTTTGCTTTGCCTTTGCTTTGCTTGACCTGAAATTAAAGCAAATGGATTGTATTATTGGCTGGCTACCCTATCTTGCCCTGTGCTTTTGCTTTTGCTTTGCCTTTCATTTGCTTGACCTGAAATGAAAGCAAATGGATTGTATTTTTGGACCCGCCTGCCCTATGCTTGACTTGACTTGGCTTGAAATGGATTGGCTTGACTTGAGTGACTTGACCTGACTTGACTTGACAGATTTGACTTGACTTGAAATGGATTGTTGGCCCTACACTCACTGTGCTTGACTTAACTTGACCCACAACACCCATGCTAGCGCTCCAGAAAGCATCCCCCCCCCCAACCCTCCCACTGACCACCAATATTGGAATGGGTGGAGAAGTGGCATATTGCATGGGGGGACTAGCCCTCCCATGTGAACCTGGGACCCAACAGGTTCCATTTAGTCTAGTACTATATAAAAGCTTCTAAAACACCACTATCATTTCTACCTCCACCACTGCGCCTGCATGGTGTTCCACACCCAAGAGTCAATAGTGTTTTATTGTCAAATGGCCCGGGCAGAACTATGAAATTCTTACTTGCAGCAGCACAACAGAACAATGTAAATTATGTTGACTATGTCAACATACTACTCTTTAAACAATATAATAAACGAGAAAGAAATGTTCAGTCTGTGTATATATATGTGTACACGGGACAAAAGTGGGTTGGGCAGTGAAGAAGAGGTGGGGGGGAAGGGGGGATGGGGGAGAGAAAAGGCTGGGGGGGTTGGGGGTTTGGTGGTGGGGGGGGGGGGGGGGTTGGGGGTTGGGGGGGGGGGGTTAGTGAGAAGTTACCTAAAATTGGGGTATTCAATTTTAGATTGAACAGCAAATTCCCCTATACGATACTTAAACCACCGCAGGTTTGATCCTTGTTTCTTCCTGGCCAAGACCTTCAGCCTCGTGCAAGCAGACACACTCCAAAAGGTCACGCAGTCCCAAGTGTTCCTCCAGAAGATCGACATTGATCTAAGATGGAGCAACCTTTTATAGGTCCACGAATCTTGATGGGCCGGACTACATAGGGGTAGTCTCTTTATTCCAATCAAACATATTAATTACATCAATAGATTATTAGCAGTTCCCCAAACCAATTACAGTCTCCCATACATTGTTTCGTGCAGAAGCTTCTGGAAGGAAGCTAACTAACTAAATAATGCAACATTTACCCGGGAACTCAAAACAATCCTGCCAGGGCTTAACACTTTGGTCCATCAACAAACAGCAGGGTAACTGTCTTGTAACATTATTTACAATTCTTTTGCAGTAATCCAATCAACCTCATGCATTTACAATACTTTGGAGGTCCTCGGCAAGAATCTCATTCATACTGACAATCGAAGAGATACTCATACATTTCTTAACTGCATCATTAATCTGGGACCTAGATTTCCTGGCACAAGCCAGCAGCTTGTGGCTTTTATATACAGAAACACAGACTTGACCAAAATGGCCTTGCAATGCATGAATCCTCCACTAAATTTTGGTTCTATTCCTGCTACATTTTGACTAGGATTTACTGAAGGTCTGATATACTGGTAACAGAATCTCTATAACAGAACATGCTGAAGTATCAACCTAATGTGCAGGCTTGTTGATACTGGCTGAACACCATTAACACCATACTTAGCTGGTGGCAAGATTTCAGTGTGTTGTCTGCATTTCACTAAGAGGCCATAGTCTCCGAATAAATGGATGTACATTTAGAAAGGAGATGAGGAGGAATTTCTTTAGTCAGAGGGTGGTGAATCTGTGGAATTCATTGCCACTGGAGGCTGTGGTGGCCAAATCAATGGGTATTTTTAAGGTGGAGATTGATAGAGTCTTGATTAGTAAGGGTGTCAGGGGTTATGGGAAGAAGGCAGGTGAATGCAGTTGAGAGGGAAAGATAGACCAGCCATGGCAGAGTAGAATTGATGGGCTGAATAGCCTAATTCTGTTGATATAACTTATGAACAATTAAACAGTTAAGTGTCAAGAGTTAATAGATAAGAGTGTTTTATTGTCATTTCCCAGATAGTGAAATGAAATACTTACTTGCAGCAGCACACCAGAATATGTTGTTAATGATTTGTCCTATTTTGCCATCTGCTTCCCTGCTTTCAGGGGCTATTGAATTTAACCTCAGCATGTCCACATTTAATGCTAGTGTGCTTAATATGCAATTTTGATCATCCTCACATTAATGACCTGGAATTCAGCAGAACATGATCTGACCGAGGTGACTCAAGGAGAAGATCCATTAGCAACATTAATCTTAAATGCATGGATTAGATTTCAATGAAATAGGCACTTTGTGTAAAAATGAGTGTTGCATGCAAACTTCTTAAAGAGCAAACACAATTATGCTACGAGTTGGTTACGGAAAGAACACAGACGTTTCAGTTTTGTGGAAATTGCTCAGCAGTTTCAGGCTAAGATGGATACACCATTAAAGGGAATTATTTGCCAATTGCTGCAAGAGTTATGGTGCTCCTTTTCTGCCTTAGAAGAGATGCATTCCATGCACTTAACTCTGTAGAAATTTCATGGCAGACCAAACTAAACACTGCAGAAAGTAGCCCTACAATTTCCTGACATCACCAAATCTTGTGGATGAAAACATCTGAAGAATATGTGATATCTATAACAATACTAAGTGGCACCCATTGGGTTCCAGCATCACACGGGAGGGCTGGTTCCCCAACGCAATATTCCACCTCTCCACCAATTCCAATATTGGCGGCCAGTGGGGAGCGGGGGGGGGGGGGGGGGGGGGGGGGGGGGGGGGGGGCTTCTGGAGCACAGGTATGGATGTTGTGGGATGAAGGGACTGGTTTCCAGAATGCTAGTATGGACATTGTGGGCCAAATGCATACTTGGGCTGGAAGCTCAGTCACTCACGGCTGGTGAGCTGGCAGTTGACTCATGGCTATTTCTTGAAATTCCATTTCAAGCAGGGTGCAAGGCCACCTAATTCAAGTGCAGTCTCTTACCACTTCAAGCAGGGTGTAAGGCCAGCAAGGCAACACAGCTTTAGCATTTACAAACCAAAGGCAACACTGCTTTAGCATTTCCAAACCCAAGGCAACACTGCTTTAGCATTATAAAACCAAGGCAACACTGCTTTAGCATTTCCAATCCAAAGACAACACAGCTCTAGCATTTCCAAACTATATATTCAAACCACATTAAGGACACTGACAGGTCAGTAAAACCACTCACAGTTTAGTAGACATGTGTTCAGTGCTATTCACAGCTCAGACTGAGAGACATGATCCTCTCGCTCCCCCATCTTGCAGAGACTGACTGAGGCACTCAAAACTTCTATGTTTTATATTCCTTCCGGAAGGGGCATGGCCTTCAGGAAATAGAATCTCAACATTTTGTAAACACTAATAACTCTTTTAATTTTCATTGATGGGAAAAATCCTTGTCCTGCACAGCGGAGGGGGACTCTGAGTAAGATGGCCAAAAATCACAATCATAATTGGCAGCGTATTATTTTCCAAAATCATTATACAGAACAACGGGAAGTGGTCAAGATCCGACTTTTAATAATATAGATATGATGACATTATGAAACTTGTGGGTGGACAGTTGGATACCGAGGGAATGGAGGGGTATAGATTTACAATAAAAGTTCTATGTCCTATGCTCTATCTTTAGACTTTAAACTGTAGAAATGTAGCTTGGAAACAGGCCCTGTTGCCCACTGTGCCGACCAATGATCACCCTGTACACTAGCACTATCCTATACACTAGGGACAATTTACAATTTACAGTAGCCACTTAACCTACAAACCTGTACGTCTTTGGAATGTGTGAGGAAACTGGAGTACCCAGGCAAAAACCCACACGGTCACAAGGAGAATGTATAAACTCTGTATAAATAGCATCCATAGTCGGAATTGAGCCTGGGTCTCTGTAGCTGTCGACCTGTGACTCCACCGCTGCATCATTTAGACATTTTAAACATTCATCTAAAATTATCTTTATATAGATATTCATTCCACAAATAACATTCTAATCCTCTTTCTCAAAACCATAGCTGGTGAGAAATAACTCCAAAAACATATTTTCCCAATCCTCATTAGATTGGTCCTGGATTCTATATATAAATCATACTATGTGGCAGGGGCCATACTGAGACTCAGCTTGGAAATACTGAAGCAAATGATGGCTTTCAGAAATTATCAGCTTATTATACTTCTTTAAAAGTTGTTAACATATTTAGAGGACTTTTAAAATATTTAAAAGCCAATTGAACCAATTTAAGTTTGTTTTTAATTAAACAATCTCATGCTTAATTAGGTTTTGGTTTAGTTTAGTGTAGAAATACGGCATGGAAACAGGTCCTTCGGTCCACCAAATGTACGCCGACCATTGATTCTCACTTGTTCGATGCCATCTCACTATCTCATCCACTCCCTAAGCACTAAGGACTATTTACAGATGACAAATAACCTGAAAAACCCACTCATCTTTGGGATATGGAAGGAAACGCAAAGAGTAGGAGTAAACGGGTCCTTTTCACAATGGCAGGCAGTGACTAGTGGGGTACCGCAAGGCTCAGTGCTGGGACCCCAGCTATTTACAATATATATTAATGATCTGGATGAGGGAATTGAAGGCAATATCTCCAAGTTTGCGGATGACACTAAGCTGGGGGGCAGTGTTAGCTGTGAGGAGGATGCTAGGAGACTGCAAGGTGACTTGGATAGGCTGGGTGAGTGGGCAAATGTTTGGCAGATGTAGTATAATGTGGATAAATGTGAGGTTATCCATTTTGGTGGCAAAAACGGGAAAGCAGACTATTATCTAAATGGTGGCCGATTGGGAAAAGGGAAATGCAGCGAGACCTGGGTGTCATGACTGTCTTATGAAGAAAGACTGGATAGACTTGGTTTATACTCTAGAATTTAGGAGATTGAGAGGGGATCTTATAGAAACTTACAAAATTCTTAAGGGGTTGGACAGGCTAGATGCAGGAAGATTGTTCCCGATGTTAGGGAAGTCCAGGACAAGGGGTCACAGCTTAAGGATAAGGGGGAAATCCTTTAAAACCGAGATGAGTAGAACTTTTTTCACACAGAGAGTGGTGAATCTCTGGAACTCTCTGCCACAGAGGGTAGTTGAGGCCAGTTCATTGGCTATATTTAAGAGGGAGTTAGATGTGGCCCGTGTGGCTAAGGGGATCAGGGGGTATGGAGAGAAGGCAGGTACGGGATACTGAGTTGGATGATCAGCCATGATCATATTGAATAGCGGTGCAGGCTCGAAGGGCCGAATGGCCTACTCCTGCACCTAATTTCTATGTTTCTATGTTTCTAAACTGGAGCACCTGGAGGAAACCCATGCACTCACAGGGAGAACGTGCAAACCACGCAGACAGCACTCTCGTTCAGGATCGAACCTGGTTCTCTGGCACTATGAGGCAGCCACTCTACCAGATGTGCTACTGTGCTGGACTCCCCGGTGTCCCAGTGTCATTGGTCTCCATTGAAATGTATCGAGTTGCTGTTGTTGACCAGATTAATTTGCTAGTGCTGGAGTCCATCAGGACGCCATTGATAAAGTACAGATGACAAAATCCTAGCAACCACATTTAAAAAGGAGCAGCATTTACATTCTGTGCAGGAAGGAACTGCAGATGCTGATTTAAATCAAAGGTAGACACAAAATGCTGGAGTAACTCAGTGGGACAAGCAGCATCTCTGGAGAGAAATAATGGGAAACATTTCGGGTTGAGAATCTTCTTTAGAATGAAAGTCACGGGAAAGAGAAACGATAGATATAGACAATGATGTCGAGAGATATAAAACAATGAATGAAAGATATACAAAAAAGTATTGAGCACTATTGTGGAAGTTTTTATTCAGATATTTAGTATGAAAATATTGATCCTGGATAGACAATGACACAAAATATAGATAACTTGGATGTATATGAAATGATTGTGCAAAAATAATGATTTTGATTATCTTGAGAGTTTATGTTTGTGGATTTTTAATACGTGTCTGTGTAAAACAGCCGTTGCCCGCTGCAGTGTTATAAACCAACAGAGTACATTTTTATGGGAATTAAGCATTCAATTCCTTCGATTTGGCATAGAAATTCATGACAAAGTGAGATTTAAAAATCATGTTATATTGTGAATTCTTGTGTGAATGGGATCAGTTTGTTATTTGGATACTTTGGGTATTTAAAATATATATTTTTAGCCTTTTCATAAGAATGGAATAGATGTTTTGATCCAGAAATTGAATTTAGATGAATTTGATGACACTGATGAACATGAATTTTTTGTTGGGTATTTACTATTTGTTTTAACGTTTAACTTTTGTTAGGCATTTTGTTGAACAAAATAATTTCTACTTGTTTTTTAAAACTGCAAAAAAAAAACCTTTTTCTTTACTTTTTTCAGATGCCTCCGAAGAAGAAATGCAAATGCCCAACCTGGCATTGCTAGAGCTCACCTTGAAGTGAATTTCTCTGTTATTCCTGAGTCTAAGAGGGATCTTAAAAATGGATACATCTTGTACTTGTATAACTCGTTTGGAAAAAGTCGGTCTGAATGGGAAAGTAGTGGGCCGAAAAGCATGTTATGCGTGGTTTGAAGAGCCAAAACGTAGTTTACAATGCCAAAATTGAAACGTTGAGGAAAAACAGGGTGTACAGAGTTGCTTATTGGTTACAGTCTGAGGATTATGATGATGCTACTGATTATAAAATGCCAATGTATCAGCTAGCAGCTGATCTTCATGTTTTAGACTTGGTCTTTTGCTAGAAATTGTAATTTCTTTACATGTCTGTTATTTGAATTTTCAAGGCAGTCTGGATGTTTATTACTATTTCCATCATTATGGTTAATTTTCTAATTAGCTAATTAATTAGGTAATTAACTAATTATATGCTTTAATTTCAGGTCATCCAAGTAGGATGTATCATATTTGTTTCAGAATGCTTAGATCTATAATAACTGAACATTTCATTCAGATCTCTTAATGTTTAAGAATGTTTGGGCTTTTATGTCAATTGACTGTCCTCGATCACAGCTTTTGTGTTCAGTTAATGAAAAAGCAATAGGGAACAAGATGCTAATTTCTGAGTATGTAAATTACCATCACTTTTTTTAATACTGAGGTATTAGGTATCAAATTGAAGTTCTTTTTATGCTTTATCTGATGAGATAAATTACAGGCTTGATTTTTAACATCTCAAAATTTTGTAACATCCTTACACACTGGGGACAATTTACAATTTAATAGAATCCAATTAACCTACAAACCTGCACGCCTTCAGAGTGTGATCGGAAACCGGAGTACTTGGAGAAAACCAATGTGGTCATAAGTACACAGAAAATGCACAAACTATGTACAGACAGCACCTGTGGTCAGGATTGAATCTGGTCTCTGGTCCAGTAAAGGGCCCGTCCCACTGTGGTGACCTAATTTACTAGTTTAGAAGAGTTTGCGCTTGACTCAAACTCGCATCATGGTCGACATGTGGTCCTAGGTGGTCACTGTAAAGTCTCCTTCATGCTCGAGGGAAGTTCCTGCATACTCGCGGCCTCAGTTTGGTCGAGGAAAAACTTTTAGCATGCTCGTGGAGTCCATAATAGCCCATTCTTAGCTGGGTAAGATGTGCTAACAACAAGGATACAAGGATGTGGAACTGTGGCACTAGCATAATGACAAGTAATCATGTATGGTCTTTCCGCTGACAATAAACTAAATAAATTAAACTAAGCTAAACCAAACTAATTATGCCTTATCTAATAATTAGATGGGTAACCCTTTAGTATTAAGCAACAATTCCTGGTTCTAGATTCTCACACAGAGGAATCATTCTTCCTATTTCCACCCTTTCAAGACTTTCAGGATGTCATCCTTAAGATCCTACAGGGGATAATCCATGTTGGTCGATTCTACTATGAATTTTATACCCATCTCACCTGTGGAATTGTGCATCGTGCTTTGGTTGCATCATAGAATCAAAGTGGAATGAGTAAATATGAAGTTACTTCCAGCTGTGAATAGATTCTGCACCTTCATGCAACCATAAGTTTGTATAACCATGGCATAGGAGCAAAATTGGGTCATTCAGACCATTGAGTCTGTTCCACCATCTAATCATGGCTCATTTATATTTTCCTCTAAACCCCATACTTCAGCCATCACCCCTTAACCTTTGATGCCCTTACTAATCAAGAACCTATCATTCTCTGTTTCAAAAATACTCAAAACTTGGTCTCCACCGCAGTCTGTATCAATGAATTCCTCAGATTCACAACCCTCTGGCTCAAGATATTCTTCCCCTTTTCTGCTGTCCCCATGACATAGAAACATAGAAACAAAGAAATTAGGTGCAGGAGTAGGCCATTCGGCCCTTCGAGCCTGCACCGCCATTCAATATGATCATGGCTGATCATCCAACTCAGTATCCCGTACCTGCCTTCTCTCCATACCCCCTGATTCCCTTAGCCACAAGGGCCACATCTAACTCCCTCTTAAATATAGCCAATGAACTGGCCTCAACTACCCTCTGTGGCAGAAAGTTCCAGAGATTCACCACTCTCTGTGTGAAAAAAGTTCTTCTCATCTCGGTTTTAAAGGATTTCCCCCTTATCCTTAAGCTGTGACCCCTTGTCCTGGACTTCCCTAACATCGGGAACAATCTTCCTGCATGTAGCCTGTCCAACCCCTTAAGAATTTTGTAAGTTTCTATAAGATCCCCTCTCAATCTCCTAAATTCTAGAGAGTATAAACCAAGTCTATCCAGTCTTTCTTCATAAGACAGTCCTGCCATCCCAGGAATCAGTCTGGTGAATCGTCTCTGCACTCCCTCTATGGCAATAATGTTCTTCCTCAGATTTGGAGACGAAAACTGTACGCAATACTCCAGGTGTGGTCTCACCAAGACCCTGTACAACTGCAGTAGAACCTCCTTGCTCCTATACTCAAGTCCTTTTGCAATGAACGCTAACATACCATTCGCTTTCTTTACTGCCTGCTGCACCTGCATGCCTACCTTCAATGACTGGTGTACCATGACACCCAGGTCTCGCTGCATCTCCCCCTTTCCCAATCGGCCACCATTTAGATAATAGTCTGCTTTCCCGTTTTTGCCACCAAAATGGATAACCTCACATTTATCCACATTATACTGCATCTGCCAAACATTTGCGCACTCACCCAGCCTATCTAAGTCACCTTGCAGTCTCCTAGCATCCTCCTCACAGCTAACACTGCCCCCCAGCTTAGTGTCATCCGCAAACTGGGAGATATTGCCTTCAATTCCCTCATCCAGATCATTAATATATATTGTAAATAGCTGGGGTCCCAGCACTGAGCCTTGCGGTACCCCACTAGTCACTGCCTGCCATTGTGAAAAGGACCCGTTTACTCCTACTCTTTGCTTCCTGTTTGCCAGCCAGTTCTCTATCCACATCAATACTGAACCCCCAATCCCTTGTGCTTTATGACATAGAGCTTTTCTTCCGTCGCTTCCGCCTCTGCACCTTCTTCTTTGGGAGGGAGTCCTTACCATCCAATGACTCTGTCACCTGTCTCCAATATTCCTCCTTACCTTGGAATCCCCCCTCCTGCCTTGCTCCCTTCCTGCACCCTTAACCAGTTCCACAGTTTACGATATTACACCCCTCTTGAGATTACAGCTTCCCTCGCCAATAATGGATCTACCAGAGCATCATCGTGCCTGAGGTCATTTGTCATCGGTCTTGATTTGTCCTGGTCCTTTCTCGCTTCCAGCTCTACACTCCCTACCCCCTACTTTCAGTCTGAAGAAGGGCCCGACCCAAAACGTCACCCATTCGCTCTCTCCATAGATGTTGCCTGACCCATTGAGTTACCCTAGCACTTTACTTTCTTTCTTTGGTTTAAAATCAGCATCTCAGTTTCTTTGTTTCACCATTCTAAACCACATTGGTTTGAGGTGAGTTGACATGGTATTGTCAATGCAGCACTTTGTGTCTATGTAGGGCATTCTGGGTTATAATCTGCCCTTTCAAGCAAAATCATTGTCAATATTTGTATATCCAGGCAGTATTTGATCCAATTCCCTTTTAATGATTCCAATTTACCACTAGTCAAATAACCGAATGGGAAAAATATAAATTATTTATCGTTACGAAGGGAGTTCTTCACAGAATGTTTCGCATTTAAGTGCTGAATCTCAAGAGACTATATTGAGTTATCTCTTTCCTGTGTCCTTTATTCAAATATATATATATATATATATGAAGCCCAAACACCAATGACATTTTCTTTGATTACACAATAATGAAATTCCAGTGTGAATTTTGGTTGTGACTTAATTTTCTTCAAGTATAATGGACATTAGCGGCCCTAAGGTGGTAATCACCAAACTAAGCACAGAAGTAGAGGATAATGAGAATCTCCCAGATTACAATGACTACAATGTCCAAACAAGATGACATTTATTCTCAGTCTTCGATTAGTAAGTGTGACCTTATACGATTTTTAAAATATATATTTGTGGTATTTTCTGTGTCCTAATTATCTTGCCTGCCATGATGCTTCAGAATCTTCCTACAGTACATTTTCAATGTTTGCAAGAATGTTCACTAGAATGTTTAATATGTTTTTTTTTAATTAAAACATTTGTATTTATTTAAATGAAGCAAAATATATTAATCTGAACTTGTTTCTGTTTTGGGAAGTTATTAATGGGTAATTTGACAGAAGGTGTCAATGGTAGGAAAGGGATTGCCGAGTCAAGGAGTCATACAGCACGGAAACAGGCTGTTCGGTCCAGCTTGCCCATGCCACACAAGATGCCCCATCCAAGCTAGTCCCATTTAACCATATAACCATATAACAATTACAGCACGGAAACAGGCCATCTCGGCCCTACAAGTCCGTGCCGAACAATTTTTTTTTCCCCTTAGTCCCACCTGCCTGCACTCATACCATAACCCTCCATTTCCTTCTCACCCATATGCCTATCCAATTTATTTTATAAATGATACCAATGAACCTGCCTCCACCACTTCCACTGGAAGCTCATTCCACACCGCTACCACTCTCTGAGTAAAGAAGTTCCCCCTCATATTACCCCTAAACTTCTGTCCCTTAATTCTGAAGTCATGTCCTCTTGTTTGAATCTTCCCTATTCTCAAAGGGAAAAGCTTGTCCACATCAACTGTCTATCCCTCTCATCATTTTAAAGACCTCTATCAAGTCCCCCCTTAACCTTCTGCGCTCCAGAGAATAAAGACCTAACTTATTCAACCTATCTCTGTAACCTAGTTGTTGAAACCCAGGCAACATTCTAGTAAATCTCCTCTGTACTCTCTCTATTTTATTGACATCCTTCCTATAATTGGGCGGCCAAAATTGTACACCATACTCCAGATTTGGTCTCACCAATGCCTTGTACAATTTTAACATTACATCCCAGCTTCTATACTCAATGCTCTGATTTATAAAGGCTAGCATACCAAAAGCTTTCCTTACCACCCTATCTATATGAGATTCCACCTTCAAGGAACTATGCACGGTTATACCCAGATTCCTCTGTTCAACTGTGTTCTTCAATTCCCTACCATTTACCATGTACGTCCTATTTTGATTTGTCCTGCCAAGGTGTAGCACCTCACATTTATCAGCATTAAACTCCATCTGCCATCTTTCAGCCCATTTTTCCAAATGGCCTAAATCACTCTGTAGACTTTGGAAATCCTCTTCATTATCCACAACACCCCCTATCTTGGTATCATCTGCATACTTACTAATCCAATTTACCACACCTTCATCCAGATCATTGATGTACATGACAAACAACAAAGGACCCAACACAGATCCCTGAGGCACCCCAACTAGTCACCTGCCTCCAACTCCAATTTGCCTGCGTTTGGCCCATATCACACTAAGCCTTTCCTATTCATGTACCCGTGCAAGTGTCTTTTAAATTCAGTTATAATACCTGCCTCAACTACCACCTCTGACAGTACGTTTCATATACCCACCACCCTCTGAGTGTAAACGTTGCCCCTCAGGTTTGTCTTACTGTAAATCTTGTTCCTCTCACCTTTAACGTATGCTCTCTGGTTCTTGATTCCCCTCCTCTGGGTGAAAGACTGTGCATTTACCCTATCCATTCCCCCTCATGATTTTATACATGTCTATAAAATGACTCCTTGCATTCTATGGAATAAAGACCCTGCCTGCACAAACTCTCCCTATATCTCAGACCATCAAAACCTGGCAATATCCTTGTTAAAAACTGCACAGGATATTGTCCTTCGAAAGTAATGCAGAGTCCAGATTACCCTAAAGGCTACCTGCAAATAGGCACCGGGTCAATAATATCAAAAGATAGAGATTAAAAACATACTGTTTTGAGGCAATGGAAGGGATTTCATTCTCAAAACACAAAGTGCTGGCGTAACCCAACGGGTCAGGCAGCATCTGTGAAGGGATTGGATAGGCGATATTTTAAGTACGGACCTACCTTCAGATTGATTGCAGTCATGGGGAGAAAGCCAGTGAAGGGAGGTGGGGGCGGGATAAGGCCTGGCAAGTGATAGGTGGATACAGGTGAGCTACAGGCTGATTGGTAAATGGGTGGAAGTAAGTGATAAAAGCTCGCGATAAAAACAGGCAACAGGGTGTCATTTTAGGAGAGAAGAGGAGTGAAATGTAAACAGAGATGGATAAATATGTCGAGTGGGGAGGGGGAGGGGAAATGAGAGATATGGGTGCGCATTAGGGTGGATGAATTTCACTGTACCTCAGTACGTGATAATTTAGTACCATTGAGCCATTGATGTATTTCTAATGTGTATAATGGGAATATTAGGAAGTTGGTTTATATTTTCCAACTCATAATATAAATACTTAGAATTAATTATTTATTGGACCAAAATGTTCAGAATAGAAAAATCTTCATTACATTTATCTACAGTTAAAAAATAAATAAAAATTGCTTTAATGAATGAAGAGAAATCAAATGAAAAAATCATTTTTTTCTCTCTCGTTGCCAGAGTTCCCAAGTTAAGAGCTTCACGGGGAGAATTATTGAATGAATGCTCCTATTTAATTTAGATTACGAACATAAATTATCCTCAAGCCACATTGTGCGTGCCCTCTACTATTTTTATTTTTCAAATGGCAGTGCGTTACAGTAATAGATATTTAAAATTGTTCAATTTCAGCAAGTTTTCTACCATTGATAGTTGACAATAGATTATCCACTTGAAGCCTATGCTGTAATTCAAGTGAAATTCATCAGTGAATTAGGTGTTGTGGCCAAAAGATATATTATTCAAACTGTTAGAATTAATTGTTCAGTAACATTGAAAGAAATTATTTGCCCACGTTCAATGAATACAAAATATTGATACTAAAATAATTGACATGTAGTCAAGTGGATTAAGAAGAATAACAGATTAAGAGCAGGGCAGCATGGTTGGGCAGTGGTAGAATCACAGAAAGGGTTTGGGAAGTGAACATCCAGTGCTTCATTCCTTGTCAATTGCATTAGAGTCGTAGAGTTGTACAACACATACGTCTTTGGCCTACCACATCAATGCCAACCATGAAGCCAATCTAAGACATTGTTGCTGCTTACATTGGGCCTATATCCCTCTGCTGCATTCCATTCCAAGTACCTGTCAAGACTCCTTTTAAGGTGGCACAGCTGCTGAAATAGAAACGCCGGTTCAATCCTGACTACGGGTGCTGTCTGTACGGAGTTTGTACCTTCTCCCTGTGACTATGAGGGTTTTCTCTGGACGCTCCGGTTTCCTCCCACACTCCAAAGATGTGCAGGTTTTCAGGCTAATTGGCTTTGGAAAAAATTGTAAACTGTCCCTATTGTGCAGAATAGTGTGAGTGTACGGGGTGATCGCTGATCGCAGGGACTTAGTGGGCTCAAGGGCCTGTTTCTGTGTTCTATCTCTAAGTAATAGGTCTAAAAAAGAAATACCAAATTAAATACCTAAAAACCTGGATTATCTATGAGGTCCCCTGAATTGGATAAACTGAACTAAATTGAACACCCCCACCATTAAATTAGCACTGTGGATTATTCATTATCCCTCAAGAACCTATTTAATAGGTTTTTTGATTCAATGATTGAGATACAGCATGGAAACAGGCCCTTTGGCCCACAGAGTTCACACCAGGAGCAGGAGGAAGTAATGTAGATGGGACATCTTGTTCGGCAAGGGCAATTTGGGCTGAAGGGCCTGTTTCCGTGTTGGGTGACTCTATGACTAATAGAGTGAAGAAGTGTGAGACAATTATTCCAGGTGCCTGGGCCAATATTTATCTCTCAATTATTATAGTTATTAAATTGCTGCTTGTGAGAACTTGCCTCATGGACATATCTTACTTCATAAAGCATGGAAATGGGCCTTTCAGTCTGTGAAGTCCCATTTACCATCACACCCACTTTACACTCATCCAACGCTAATCCCATTTTATTCTCCCCCTATTTCCATCAGCTCTCCTCAAAGTCTATTACCCACCTGCATACCAGGGCCAGTTTTCAGTGACCGGACCATGCTCTCATTTTACTCCTGCCATCAGTAAGAAGATATAGGAGCCTGCAAACTGTAGCGTCCAGGTTCAGGAACAGCTTCTTCCCACCAACCATCAGGCTATGAACACCATGGGCAGCATGGTGGCGCAGCAGTGGAGTTGCTGCCGTACAGTGCCTACAGCACCTGAGACCCGGGTTGGATCCCAACTACAAGTGCTGCTTGTACGGATTTTGTATCTCCTCCCTGTGACCACCTGCATTTTCTCCAAAATCTTCGATTTCCTCCCACACTCTAAAGATGTATAGGTTGATTGGTTAGTTGCCCTGGTATGTGTAAAATTGTTGCTAGTGAGTGGAGAATAGTGTTAATGTGCGGGAATCACTGGTTGGTGCGGACTCAGTGGACCGAAGGGCCTGCATCTAAATTAAACAAAGCTAAAACTCCAACTAAACTACGAACTACAAACCGCCTGATTTGCATTAGGGACTTGTTGTGTTTTTTGCATTATATATTTTTTTAATTTACTGAATGTTTTTTGTTTGTTCTTTTATATCATCCATTAGTTCAGTTACAGCGCGGAAACAGGCCTTTCGGACCACCGGGTCCACGCCAACCAACGATCCCCACACATTAACACTATCCACGAGGGACAATTTTTACATTTACCAAGCCAATCAACCTACTAACCTGTATGTCTTTGGAGTGGGAGAAAACCGAAGATTTCAGAGAAAACCCACGCAGGTCACGGGGAGAACATACAAACTCCGTACAGATAGCACTCTTGGTCAGGATCGAACCCAGATCTCCGGCACTGCATTCGCTGTAAGGCAACAACTCTACCGCTGTGCCACCATTGAGTACTGTGTTTACAACTCTGTTGTGCTGCTGTTGCAATTAAGTATTTCATTGGTTTATTTCAAAATAAAACTACACACCATGGTGATTGACCACTGATTGTGTCCATTCCCAATTCTTTGCTGACACATAATTAAGTAGATACTTTTAGTAGAAGAGCACTAATAGACTTTCTAGAAGTATTTAACTGTTAAGATATATTTAATTTATTATGAAACAATTCCGCACATCGATATAATGAGCAAATTATTCAGTGCAGTTTTACAAAAGTAATTTCCATTTATATAAATTGGGTTATTCAGAGGTGAGGCCTGAGTTTTAAATGCTTATTCTAGTGATAGGTCCATTTTTAATTGTATTAATAGAATTTCACTGCTTGGTATCAATGGTGATTCAATTGGTAACATTTAAAATCATAAAAATCTAAGCTGATGTGAGCTGCCCAGATGAATTATTTCTTCTGTCCTGCCCCTCCTCTCTATCAGCTTTCCTTGCCCCCCTCCACCAACCCAAAATGTAATCTATCCATGTTCTCCAGAAACTTTAGACTTTAGGCCTCAGAGATACAGCATGGAAACAGGAGCTCCGGCCCAAGGAGTCCACACCAACCAACGCTCAACCTGTACTCTAACACAGTCCAACACACTAGGGACAATTTTACCACTTACCAAAGGAAACTAATCTTCAAACTTTTATGTCTTTGGAGTGTGGGAGGAAACTGGAGCATTCAGAAAAAAACCATGCGGTCACAGAGAGAACCTACAAACAGCAAACAGACCGTGTGCGGACCTGGCGCCGGCCGACGAGAGGTCGAAGCCAAAGAACGGAATGGAAACAAGGCCGAAATGATAATAAACCGAAAGAGTCTGAATACGAAACTCCTACTAACCGAAAGGATGGGACTCCTTAATGCAAACTAACCGAATGGGCGCTCTGTCGAAACGCCACCTACCCGAAAGGCGGCGTCGCCTACAGGCCAAAGGACCGACTGCCGCTCAACAGAAAAGTCCAATAACGGACTTAACGTTGCCGGGGGGCAGGGCTTGTCAGCAATTGGTCCAGACCCCCGCATCCATCACATCACTGTGAAGGCATGAACATTGTCTCAAACTTCCCCTCCGCCGGACCCGCAGAATGCGGAGGGTGGCCGTGGGAGAGTGGGGGCTGTCCCGAGGAATGCACACCTTCGGCCGCTTTCAACTTGATGCTTGGTTTCAGATTGCCCAGTCACCTATGGCTTGTGTGGGAAACTGAACCCCACACTCCCGTCTTCCCCTTCTCTCTCCCCTCTTCTCTCTCTCTCTCTCTCTCTCTCTCTCTCTCTCCCTTCTCTCTCCCTCTCTCTCTCTCTCTCTCTCTCCCTCACTCTCTCTCCCTCCCCTCTCTCCTCCTCTCTCTCTCTTCCTCTCTCTCTCTCTCTCTCTCCCTTCTCTCTCTCTCCCTCTCTCTCTCTCCTTTTCTCTCTCTCTCTCTCTCTCTCTCCCTCTCTCTCTCTCTCTCTCTCCCTCTCTCTCTCCCTTCTCTCCTCTCCACCCACCCCCCCCCTCTCTCTCCCTTCTCTCTCTCTCCCCTTCTCTCCCCCTTTTCTCTCTCCTCCGTCTCCACATGCGGGAGCGTCCCACAGTCACTGACCACGATGCACCACCATCGGACCCCAACCTCCACACCAGGGTGATTCCCCCCTCCCTCCGACCACGGTCGGTGACTGTGGGACGATCCCGCGGGCGGAGACGGAGGAGAGAGAGATAGAAGGGGCAGAGAAGGGATGAGAGAGAAGGAAGGGAGAGGGAGGGGGGGAGAGAGGAGGGGAAGGGAGAGGAGAAGAGCGAGAAGAGTGGAGAGAGAGGAGGAGAGAGAGAGAGGGGAGAGAGAGAGAGGGGAGAGAGAGGGGGAGAGAGAGGAGGGAGAGAGAGAGGGAGAGAGAGGGAGAGGGAGAGAAGAGGGGAGTGTGGGGTTCATTTTCCCACACAAGACATAGGTGACTGGGCAATCGGAACCCAAGCACCAAGTTGAAAGCGGCCGAAGGCGTGCATCGCTCGGGACAGCCCCCACTCTCCCACGGCCACCCTCCGCGGGCTGCGGGTCGGGTGGAGCGGAGCTTTGGGACAATGTTCATGCATTCACAGTGATGTGATGGACGTGGGAATCTGGACCAATCATTGATAAGTCGTGCCCCCCGGCAACGTCAAGTCTGTTATTGGACTTTTCTGTTGAGCGGCAGTCAGTCCTTTGGCCTGTAGGCAATGCTGCCTTTCGGGCAGGTGGCATTTCGACAAAGCGGCCATTCGGTAAGTTTGCTTTTAGGCAACGCAGCTTTTTGGTTCCTTGGGATTTAGGCGTCCCGCCCTTTCGTTTAGACATTTAGGCATCCCATCTTTTCGGTTAGTAGGCGTTTTGTCTTCGGACTCTTTCGGTTTATTGGCGTTTCGGCCTCGTTTCCATTCCGTTCTTTGGCCTCAACTTCCTTGCTTCGGCCTCTGGTCTGTCAGCGCCACGTCCGGGTACCAAACAGACAGCACCCGTAGTCAGGATCACACCCAGGTCTCTAGCGCTTTAAAGCAGCAACTCCACCGCTGCACTACCATGCCATCGTGACCCGCTGAGTTATTGCAACATTTTGGATCTTAATGTTTGTAAGCCGGCATCTGCAGTTTCTTTTCAACATTCTGAATTATGAGCTAATTGGCTTATTAAGGCCTCGCCTCGAAACATCACCTATTCCTTTTCTCCAGAAATGCTGCCTGTCCCGTTGAGTCAATCCAGCTTTTTCTGTCTATCTTCATGCAGAGAGAGACATGGTCCAAGAAATGATAACATTGCTGGTCTCTTGTCTGTGCTGACATACACTCATATTTTATGAATTTGTGCAGATTTAAACCTACAAAGAGCTGATTCTGAAGTTGCCCCACACTTCAGAGAGCCCAGCTAATACTCAGCAGTCAATCAGAAAGAATAGCAATCTGACATCTTCAATTATCATCTGGTAATAAGGGCTACGTTTGACAATTGTTGAACTGTAGGATTATCAGAGCGAATATTTCCCATGGCTGAGCGATAAGGAACCAGGCAGGAAGGGGGTGGAATTCATTTATATTGGTTAATAGAAGGATTAGCTGTGAATTGAGGGAGAATGTGTTCAGCTGAAAAGAGAACTCACTCACTGAAAGGCAGACATCTCATTAAAAAAATAAGCACTTGATATGCTGTCTCATTGAAGGTTATGCGTTGTGAGCTACAAATTCTGTGCAAGCTTCACAGCTCCATTTTGGATGGAGAGGACACGATGGGTCTAATGACCATGTTCTATGCTCTAAGTGGAATTGATTGCCACGGATGGCTGTGTTAGCCAAGTCAATGGATATTTTCAAGGTGGAGATTGATATATTCTTAATTATTACAGGTGTCAGAGGTTATGGGGAGAAGGCACGAGAATGGGGTAGAGAGGAAAAGATAGATCAGCCACGATTGAATGGTTGAGTAGACTTGATGGGATAAATGGCTGAATTCTGCTCCTATAACTTATAAACTTATGAACTTAAAAATGTCTTACAAACTTCTCAAGATGCACCACAGAAAGCGTACGATCAGGTTGTATCTTAGCTGGGTTTGGAAAGTGCTTTGCCCAAGGCTACCATAAATTGCAGAGTTATTAATGTAGCCCAGTCCATCGCACACACAAGACTCCCCACCATTGACTCCACCTACACTTCATGCTGCCTCGGGAAAATTGCCAGCATAATCAAAAATCTTTCCCACCCAGGTCATTGCTTCTTCTATCCACTTCCATCAGGCAGACGATACAAAAGCTTGAAAGTGCGTACCACCAGACTCAGAAACAGCTTCTTCCCCTCTGTTTACAGGCTTCTGAATGATCCTTCCACAGCCAGGGTGCAGTCAGATTCTCCTCTACCTCAATGTGAACATTAGACTTGGTCTCTGGAACTGGTGCGCTACAATGCCGAGAACTATATTCTGCACACTGCATCATCCCCTTTGCTTTGCCTATTGTACTTGACTTTGGGTTGATTGTATTTATGTATAATATTATCTGATCTAATTGGATAGCACGCAAAACAAAGCATTACACCATAACAGTGCACGTGGCAATAATGGACCTTACCTACACCTAAATTCCTAAGGCACCCCTATAGATTATTCTAATTTTTATTCCAAGGTGATAAATTCATGTTCATAATTCATAGGAGCAGAATTTAGGCCATTTAATCGTGGTTGATCTATATTTCCCTCTCAACCCCATTCGCCTGCCTTCCTTTGTAACCTTTGACACCTTTACTTATCAATAGTGCCAGGATGTTTAGGCACTAAAAAACTCTCAAATAGGCAGGCAAAAAGGCAAAATAAAATTACAAAAAAGGCACGAATAAGGCATTTATTTACAAAAATGGCGTAAAAGGGCATTTATTTACCACCAAAACATGGTTAAAAATAATAATATTAAGGTATACTACATTAAATGACCAAAGTTGACGTTGCACATAATTGCTAGCATCTTTTTCAAATTATCTGGTGTAAACTATGCCGTCTGTCAGACAGAATATGCTTCAGTTGTGAAAACATTATCTCTTCCCCAGCTGAGGTCATTGGTGCATACCCGAAACAAGCTACAGACTCTATATGCATGTCGATATCTTGTGCATTACAACTACCTTTGAGAACTTTAGCCATGTTTTGTATTTTTTCAAGATATTTGTTACCTAAAATCACTCTCTCACATTTTCCTTGTATGCATTTACCTGCATCGCCAAGAACTATATGAATATTGTCAGTTACTTTGTTGAAAACCTGCAAGTTATTCACTAATGTTTCGCCACATTTCTCAAGGGAAGTGGTAGCTTGTGGGAAGTTTGCAAAATTGGAAGCAATATACACAAGATCGCGGTGGAGGGACTTTTTCTGCATGATTTCACTGACGGTCCTGACTGCAGCAGATTTTTCCTCTTCAAAACAGTTGACGATTTATTTTATCTTTTCAAAATTTGCAGCATAGTAGAGTACAGCAGAGACCCATGTACCCCACCTAGTCAAAATGGGCTGAGGAGGTAGCGGAATCTCGTGTGTCATTTCCTTGCACACGTGACGGTACTTTGAGGAAGATTTCATTGACATTGCCTAGGCGATTGACATTAGGAAATAAGCTACATCTGTGCTTGGCAATTCTATGAAGTCCTTGAGCTTAGCATGCCAAATGCAACATTTTGGGGAATCACATTTTAAGTCACAAACAGAAGTACATTATTGTGTTTTATCTTCTGGCTAAAGTACAGCAAGTGAAGATGTAAACATCTGAGCAATAGTTGAGCTGTTTGACTTCTCCAATACTCCCGATGTCAACAAATACTCCTTTGATGGTTGACCTGCCTCCAGTGTACAGATGACCACATTGGCAACATATCTCCCCATAGCATTGGTTGCCTCGCCTATTGGAATCCATATTTTGTTGCATGCAACTTAATCTCAAATTTTCTGCACAACAATGTTGAAGTTGCTGTAAACATAATTTTTCCATAATAATGACTCGCTTGGTATATGTTCCTCTGTGTATTTGTTCCTCGGAGAAATTTGTTTTCCAATTTCCACAGTGGAATTCCAGCATCAATGAATGCCGTGTACAAGTCATCGAAAACTCAGATTTGCAACTGGAGCCAGCAATAAATGTTGTGAGGAGACAAGCTTGGGTATTTTGCTTGGGTAGTCAACACCCCAGCAGTATCAACATTGACTAATTTTAGATAGCCCTTTTCTTCTTCTTCCTCCCCCTCCCCTTCCCAGCTCTCTTTGTAGTCCTACTGTCTCCGCATTTTCCTTTCTTCCCCCCCCTCCCACATCATTCTGAAGAAGCGTCTCGACACAAACGTCGCCTATTCCTTCTCTCCATAGATTCTTCCTCACCCGCTGTTCTCCAGCATTTTTCATCTACTTTTGATTTTTCCAGCATCTGCAGTTCTTTCTTAAATAGATCTTGGAAAAGATTGAACCAACGGGCAGCGGCATGAACGAATGGACGACCAATGGTGGTGCCCCTGGTTTTGCGCCGGTGGTGGAAGTTTTTTTAATGTTTTACTATATTAACACATTAATAATAACTTAATAATATTAACATGTTAACATAGAAAATGTCATTGTAATCACAGTACAACTAGAGAAAATAGCACAACCTTTTAGCAAAACGGCTAAACAAAGGCTGAATTTGGCACTCGTTCTTGAACAAGGCATTATCCTGGTGAAATCAGCAAAAAAGACATTATAAGGCATTCATGGCAAAATCTTGGCTCTACTTATCAAGTACCTGTCATATGGTCATAATGTCATGTGCTAGGAGCAGAATTGGGACATTTGGCCCATCAAGTCTACTCCGCAATTCAACCATGGCTGTTCTATTTCTCCCTCCTAACCCCATTCTCCTACCTTCTTCCCGTAACCCCTGACATCCGTCAATCTCCGCTTTAAAAATCCACAATGACTTGGCCTCCACTGCCATCTGTGGCAATGACTTCCACAGATTCACACCTTCTGGCAATATAATTTCCTCTTCATATCCTTTCCAAAGGTATGTCCTTTTATTCTGAGGCTGTGCTCTCTGGCCCTAGACTCACCCACTAATGGACACATCCAATCTATACAGGTCATTCATTAAAAGGTATATTTCTATGAGATCTCTCCTCATGCTTCTCACCTCTAGTGAGTACAGGCCCAATGCCATCAAATGCTCATCATATGTTAACCCCATCATTCCTAGGAACTTTCTCATTTACCTCCTCTGGACCCTCTCCAATGCCACCACATCCTTCCTCAGATATGGGACCAAAAACTGCTCACAATACTCTAAATGTGTTTTGACTGGTCCCTTATAAAGCCTCAGCATTACATCCCTGCTTTTCTATTCTAGTTCCCTCAAAATGAATGCCAATATTGTATTAGCCATCCTTCCTACCGATTCAACCTACAAAATAACCTTTAGGGAATCATGCACCAGCACTCCCATGTCCCTTTATACATTCGATTTTTGAATCCTCTCCCCATTTATAAAATAACCTACACCTTTATTCCTACCACCAAGGTGTATGACTTCACACTTTGCTATGCTGTACTCCATCTGCCACCTATTTGCCCACTCTCCCGTCCTTTGATCCTGATCTTGAGTGTCTGTGTGGCATTTGCATGTTCTCTCTGGGACCGAATGGGTTTCTCCATTGTTCTCCTGTTTCCTCCCACATACCAAGGATGTGCGGGTTTTTGGTTAATTGGTCTGTAAATTCAGACTTGAAAGGGGCATAAAGTGACATAATATAGTACTAAGACAAAGATGGCTGAAGGGCCTGTTTTCATGCACAATCATAATCACAATAATATTTTATTAGCCAAGTATGTTTTGCAAAATGAGGAATTTCATTTGCCAAGTCAGTCATACACATAAAACGCAACAGAACACACAAAACACATTTTAACATAAACATCCGTCTCAGAGAGTCCTCCACATTCCCTTCTGTGATGGAAGGTGATAAAAGTTAAATCTCTTCCCTTTGCTCTTCTGAGGTCATGGACCTCGACCACTCCGTTGACAGGATTGTCTTGACTCCCATAGCCGGTGGCAGGCCCTCCGCGACGAGGCTATCAGCTCCTGCATCGGGGAGATGTTAGCTCCCCCGCGCCAGACGATCGAACCCCGCGTCGAGGCTGGTTGAACCTTCCGTGACGTTGGAATTCACGACATCCACGGCCTCTCCCAAGACTGCGAGCTCCCGATGTAAAGTCCGCAGGCAAGGGATCGACTCCGATGTAAGTCCACGTCCTGCGGTGTGTCCCAAGGTCAGTCCGAGGAAGCCTCCAGCTCCATTGATGGCAGGCCGCAGAGTGACCGGAGGCACGATCTGAAAATCAATTGCATTTCCGGCAAGGTAAGAAACTGAAAAAAGGTTTCCACTGGCCCCTCCCCCCCCCCCCCTCCCCCTCCCCCCCCCCCACATAAAACAAATCGGAGAACAATTACACATATTTTTTATTTATTTATTTATTTTTTAAAAATATTTTATTTTATTAGAAGTAAGTACAGTCATATGGCACCAAAGTGCCTAATATATATTTTCATAATACATTTTTTTGTTACATTGAAAAACAATGAGAATAAGAATAAGAAGTTAGATAGTAAAGGATAGAAAGATGTGAAGTATATAGTGTGTGAAGAAAGAGAACAAGTAAATGAAGAAAGTTGAGAGAGAAAATAGTGAAAAGAAAAGGAGATCTTTGTTTATAATCTTGACCAACCCTCGTCCAGTCCTGAAACAGTTATTTTTTACAATTGTGTTGCACCATATGATTCCAAAAAAACGACGAATGGAGACCAACTCGTTATGAATTGGTCTGATTTATCCATTAGGAGGAATCGCATTTCCTCAAGATGAGCGGTGTCCAACATACTTGCAATCCACATTTTAAGCGTTGGTATTGATGTACCCTTCCAAAATTTAAGTATTAATTTTTTTGCTATTATTAAACCATAGTTAAGGAATAGATTTTGAGATGTGTTCAATTTATTCCCATCTTCCATTACACCAAATATAATCATTTCAGTATTAGGTTCCATTCTTGTCTTGAATAATTTTGTAAGTATTTCAAAAATATCATTCCAAAATCTATAAAGTTTTATGCAGGAAACTAAGGAGTGTGTTATAGTTGCCTTTTGGGCTAGACATTTATCACAAGTGGCGGATATATTTGGATAAAATTTGTTCAATCTTGTTTTTGAATAATATAATCTATGTACAATTTTAAATTGAATTAGATTATGTCTTACATTAATTGAACATTTGTTAATATATATCAGGTATTTTTCCCATTTAACCTTCGTAATTTTTATCATTAATTCCCGTTCCCACTCTTCTCTAAGTACCTCTGTCGATGGTAGGTCTATATTTAGAATACTATTATATAAATAGGATATTAATTTTTGTGAGTCAGCTTCAATATTCATTGCTTCTTCCAATAAGTCAGGAGTTACTTTTTGATATCCTGGTATATATTTTTTCACAAAGTCGCAAATCTGAAGATATTTAAAATATTGGTTGTTTTTCAATTTAAATTTTAATTGTAGTTGTTAGAATGATAGTAGGTTTCCCATTTCGTACATATCCCTGATCCTTCTAATTCCGAGACTTTCCCATTGGTTATATGTCTTATCAATAAGAGATGGTTTAAATAAAGGGTTATTCGCAATTGGCATTAACAGTGATAGATTTCTTAATTTTAAAGATAATTTTATTTGATTCCAAATTCTTATTGTACCATATATAATTGGGTTCTTCTTATATATTGTGTTATTCAGTTTTTTTGGGGGAAAAGAGGATCGTTCCTATATTACAAGGATGGCAATCCTCCTTCTCCATTTTTATCCATTCTGTCTGTTGGGTAGAACTATCCAACCAATAAATCATATTCTTAATATGCACTGCCCAGTAATAATACATAAAATTCGGAAGTGAAAGTCCCCCGACCTCTTTTGGTTTACATAAGTGTTTTTTTGTGATTCTATGTGATTTATAGTCCCAAATATAATTTGTAATGTTAGAGCCTAATTTAAAAAATATATATTTTGGTATATATACCGGTATAGACTGAAATAGGTATAGTAATTGTGGTAGGAAGATCATTTTTATTGCATTTATTCTACCTAATAATGATAAGGGAAGTGTTTTCCAAAATTTAATCCGTGTATTAAGTTTATTTAATAAAGGTATGAAATTAGCATTGAATAATGCTTTATATTTTCTAGTAATCTGAATACCCAAATATTTAAATTTTTCTGTTGCGATTTTAAAAGGGAACTTCAATAAGTGTGTAGGTTCTTGAGGTTTTAATGTCATGATTTCGCTTTTGTTCCAGTTTATTCTATATCCAGAAAAAGACCCAAATTCCTCTATTAAGTTTAATAAATTTGGTATGCTCGTTTGTGACTTTGTAATATATAAAAGTATATCGTCTGCATATAATGAGATTTTATTCTTTGAGTCCCTGGTATTATAGCCCTGAATATTCGGATGAATTCTTATACTTTCAGCCAGGGGTTCTATCATAAGGGCAAATAGCAGGGGTGATAGTGCACATCCCTGCCTATTACCCCTTGATAGTTGAAATTTTTGAGATAACATGTTATTAGTTAAAATTCTTGCCATCGGTTTATCATATAATAATTTTACCCATGTTATAAAATTCTCTCCCATATTAAATTTTTGTAGTACTTTATATAAGTATTGCCACTCTACCTGATCAAATGCTTTCTCTGCATCCAAAGAAATAATTGATATATCTTCTTCCTCTACTTTATGCGAGTACATTATATTAAACAGGCGTCTCAGATTATTAAATGAGTATCTTTTAGGTATAAACCCCGTTTGATCAGGGTTTATCAATTTACTAATATATTTGCTTAATCTTCTTGCTAAAATCTTTGCTAAAATTTTCTGATCTGTATTTAAAAGTGATATAGTTCTGTACGAGCCCGGATCTTCTAAATCTTTATCTTTTTTTGGAATAAGCGTAATAGTTGATTCTGTTAGTGTTTCAGGTAGTTTGTTTTCTTTAAAAGCATGGGAGTATAAATTAAATAAATAAGGGGCCGTTATCTCCTGAAATTTTTTATAAAATTCATTATTAAAACCATCTGGTCCCGGTGTCTTACCATTTTTCAGCGATTTTATTGTTTCACCTATTTCTTTGATTGTAATTTGAGCTCCTAGTTCCTCTTGTTCCAAAGGGTCCAGTATTGGAAGATTACAGTTATCTAGAATTTTTTTTATTTTACTATCTTCTATTTTAATTTTAGATGTATATAAGTTTTGGTAAAATTGGGCAAATCTATTATTAATATCTTTAGGTAGTATTAGTAATTCGCCTTTCTCTGATTTAATTTTGGTTATAGTATTTTCCCTTTCTTGTTTTTTCAATTGGCGAGCTAAAAGTTTATGTGGTTTGTCACCAAACTCAAAATGTTCTTGTTTTGTAATTTGGAATAGTCTTATTACTCTTGCCGATAAAATTCGATTAAGTTTAAATTTCAGTAATACTATCTTATTGTGTTTATCTGTCGTGGAATCTTTGGCATTATCCAACTCTAACTGTCAGATTTCTTGTTCTAACAACAATTGTTCTGTCTTATTCTTTTTATTTTGAAAACTTTGATATGAAATTATAATTCCTCTCATAAATGCCTTAAAAGTTTCCCATAATAAAGAAGGCGAAGTACCTGGTATATCATTTGTATCGAAAAAAAGTTTCATTTGTTGTTTTAAATATTGATAGCCTTGCACGTCATTTAAAATATGTGTATTAAACCTCCAAAAAAATTTTTTTACCCGGCATTCCCTCAAATTTTACTGAGAATGTCAACGGAGAGTGATCTGAGATACTACTAATGTGGTATGTTGGGTTGTTTGTATAAGGCATTAATTTCATGTCCACTAAAAAATAATCAATTCTTGAATAAGTTTTATGCACCGGAGAGTAAAACGAGTATTCCCTTCCAACTGGATTAGCAGATCTCCATACATCTATTATATTAGTATTTTTTATATATGTATTTAGAAGTTCGCTAGTTTTAGATTTTAAATTACTCTTCTTTTGTTTTGATGATTTATCTAGATATGAATCTAAAACACAGTTAAAGTCCCCCCCTATTATCACATTTTGGTAATTAAACTCTGATATTATGTCAATAATTTTATCAAAAAATTGGGGGTTATCAAAATTCGGAGCATAAATATTTATCAAAGTTAGTGGGGTTGCATAAATTTCACCCGAGACTATAATATACCTTCCCTCTTTATCTGATATAGTATTCTTTAATTTAAAAGGAATACCTTTCCTAATAAGAATAGCTGTACCCCTAGATTTAGAAGTAAATGAGGAGTAGTATGTTTGGCCTATCCAATTCGCCTTTAATCTTATTTGTGTTTGTTGTTTCATGTGTGTCTCCTGCAAAAACATTATGTCGCTTTTCAACGATTTTAGTTGGGCAAAAATTTTACCCCTCTTAATTGGTTCGTTGGCACCCCTTATATTCCAACTACAAAATGTAATTCCTCCATTCTTTATTTGTCTATCGTCTTGCATTGTAATCAGGGTAATATTCCTGAATCATATGGTGCAACCAAATACCTCAGAATTTTAGGACTTGGGTGGTCATCCCGGTTTATTAGATTTATATTGCATCTCCTTCTTGTAAAGTGCCTTAGAAAAAGAAAAAAAGAATGTGATATACAATTACTTTCAAAAAAATTAAACAGATAAAAATCTTGATTGTGCTTTTAAAAAAAAGGTGCTGTTAAGGTATCTAAGGGAAGATACCTTAAGGACGAATAGCCATCAATGATGGCAAAAAATGTATCGACCTCCGTGATGTTGTTATACATTGAGCTCCTCCCCCTTGGTGAATCCTCTTAAAAAGTTACATACCGTTTCATATTTTGTCTTTTCTTATATGAGTTTATCAAACCAGTGCATGACAGCCGAGAGGAAAAAAAATTAAAAAAAAGTTATCAGGAAGAGACATAAGGAGTAAAAAAATAAACCCGAAACAAATATAGAACACAACATATACACGATTATATAAGTATATATGTCCTTCCAATTATCCAATCTTAATCTAATCTAAACTTTCCAATATATATCCCCCCAGGATTCTTACATAATATCCCATTCTATAACTACCATACATCATACAGGCTGGTACCAAAGGGTTAACTACCGTACAGGCAGGTGCCAAGGGGTTAAACTTTGAGCTTTTCATCCAAGGTTGAATATAACCAAGCTCTCTGAATAACACATTCCAACGAGATAAGCTTTTTAATTGTCTGGATAGCTCGGCCATTTTAATCAGTTCAAAGCTCTGTAAAAAGTTCAATCTTCTTCTTTGTCGGCAGCTTGCCCCGATGTTTTCTTAACGATGTCCTCTGCATACTTTAAAGCTTTTCCGGGCTCTGCAAATGAGCGTTCAACGCCGTTATAAGATACCTTCATTTTTCCGGGAAAGTAAATTCCATATCTTACTCCCGGGACATCCCTCAAAGTGTGTCTTGCCGGTGTAAAACAATCTCATTTTCTGGACTACCTCAGGAGAGTAATCGCGAAATATTCGCACATTATCCCCACGGTATGTTAGCTTCTTGCCATGAGTGATCTTTTTCAATATAAATTCCACTGAAGAGATGTCACGGAATTTCACGATTATCTGTCTTGAATAATTTTTTCCTCTTGCAACATACCCAACTCGGTTAGCGACGTCTATTCTTGGTTCTTCTGACAGTTCAAAGACATCTTTGAGCAAATCAGTAACGAAAGTACATGCTTGAGATTCATGTCCTTTTAAACTTTTAACACACACTAAAAAATATTTTAAATATGAAAAAACAGACAGGCTGTTGGTGGGGCTACCAATTGTGCGGCGCCCCTGGTGGTAAAATAAACTAAGCTAAACCAAACAAATAAAGAGGAAGAAGTTTGGACTTTTTTGACTTCCATCACAGAGGAATGTGGGGAATCCACTGTGGTGGATGTTTATGTTAACTTTTATGTAGTTGTGTGTCTTGTTGCTTTTTTTTGTATGGTTGTATGGCAATTCGCATATCACTGTACATGTACATTGGTACATGTGACAATAAAAGACCTTTGAAACCTTTAATCCCATTAATGTAATGATTTACCTACAATTAATATGATTCAGCAGACTAGTCTACAGTCTATCGGCTAAATGAAATCTTCATTCAGTCGTGCTAGTCCCATTGCTGTCTTTCTGCCATAGATGGGTATATTTATTGAAGAATTAAGAAGAATATTCCTCGCCAGGGAGTGGTTGGAATGTGGAACTTGCCTGCCCTGCAACATAGGGAAGGGCTGATGCAAATAGTTTTGATGTATTTAATCTAAATGCTGGACAAAGGAATAGAAGCTTAAACTTTATTTTAGTTTCATTTAGAGATACAGCATGGAAACAGGCCCAACAGCCCACCGAGTTTGCGCCGACCAACAAATACCCGTACACTAGTTCTATCCTACACAAGGGACAATTTACAGAAGCCAATTAACCTTCAAACTGGCATGTCTTTGAATTGTGGGAGGAAACAAAGCACCCAGAGGAAAGCCACATGGTTGTAGGGAGAACATACAAACTCCGCACAGACAGCAGCTGGGGTCAGGATCGAACCTGGGGGTCTGGCACTGTGAGGCAGTAACTCTGCTGCTGCGCCACTGTGGCACCCTAACTGTTGGAGCTAAATGATGTAGCTTAAGTTGAGGTGAGTGAGAAGCATTATCACAAGCTGGACAATTTGTCTGTACCTTTCCCATTAACTCTCTGTAATTCTACCAGTTCTATGCCCACATGAAAGCTAAGGAACAATTTTCTTTTTAACAAATAAGCATACATGACTTGAATCGTGATCTTACATCAAATTTGAAAAAATAAATCATTTGTTACTTTCCTGGGAGGATTAAAATGAATAGTCTCCTTCTCCCCCAAAAATTCAAAATGGTCTGGAGCTTTATTAAGTTACAAAAAAATATTTTGACTAATTTGAACTTTGAAATTCTTGTCAGACTTTGAAAAACATCTTTAATAAATATTCTACATTATACCTCCATCTTTCTTCAACTAAATGTTTGCTTTTATTAATTTATCTCTCAGATCTTCATGGAATACTTGACTTTGTAGTGAATGTATTACAATAAATTACAATAAATTGTGGTTCAAAAACAAAACAGAACAATGCAGACTAGCTGTTGAATATTATTCACCATTTAAAAAAGAACTCTTAAGATGAACATCACGTGTTTAAATTTCTTTCTCATGTAGAGTAATGGCCTCCATAATGGTTCTTGATATTGCAAGTGGTTTTGCTTTGATTTGCTTAACAACTCGAGACTATGCAAATAACTCAACAGAAAGTGTTACAATTCCATTCTCTAAAGGCTTGTTTTTGTTCTTTGATTTGGTACTGAATCACAAGAGTTAAGGACATAGTGATTCTTCACAGGCAACAGGAAAAGTATTGTCTCCTTCATGGACAGGGTGCCTGAAGTCAGTATTGATGTCACCCATAACACACAGGGCCAGTGGCAACCATTCTATTCTTCTTTGCTATTGGTATCTCAGCTCCATTAAGGACAATGGTCTTCAAAAGACATTAGTTAATCATAGAGTCATAGAGTGATACAGTGTGGAAACAGGCCATTCTGCCCAACTTGCCCACAACGGCCAACATGTCCCAGCTACACTCATCCCACCTATCTGTGTTTGGTCCATATCCCTCCAAACCTACCCTATCCATGTACTTGTCTAACTGCTTCTTAAACGATGGGATAGTCCCAGCCTCAACTACCTCCTCTGGCAGGTTGTTCCATACACCCACCACCATTTGTGTGAGAAAGTTACCCCTCAGATTCCTATTAAATCTTTTTCCTTCACCTTAAACATATGTCCACTGGTCCTCGATTCATCTACACTGGGCAAGAGACTACCTGATCTATTCCTCTCATGATTTTATACACCTCTATAAGATCATCCCTCATCCTCCTGCGCTCCAAGGAATAGAGTCCCAGCCTACTTAACCTCTCCCTATAGCTCAGACTCTCTAGTCCTGGCAACATCATCGTAAATCTTCTCTGTACCCTTTCCAGCTTGACAACATCTTTCGTATAACATGGTGCCCAGAACTGAACACAATACTCTAAATGTGGTCTAACCAACAAACCATACAACTGCAACATGACGTCCCAACTTCTATACTGAAAGCTGCAATACTGCTTGATTGATTGATCAAAAGATACCGCATGGAAACAGGCCCTTCAGCCCATCAACTCCATTCTGACCATCGATCACCCTTTCACACTTGTTCTATGTAACCTGACTATTGCATCCACTTCCTTTGGAGGTGGCATGGTGGCGCAGCGCTAGAGTTGCTACCTTGCAGCACCACAGACCCGGGTTCTTGTTACAGGTGCTGTCTGTATGTTGTTTGTATGTTCTCCCTGTGATTGCATGTGTTTTCTCCGGGTGCTCCATATTCCTTCCATATTCCATAGAAGTTCAAGTTTGTAGGTTAATTGGCTTCTGTAAATTATCCCTCGTGTATAGGATATAACTAATGTACGGATGATCATTAGTTGGTGTGGACTAGGTGGGCCGAAGGGCCTGTTTCCACACTGTGTTTCTAAATTATACTAAACTAAACTACATATTAGGGAGACCAATTGACCAACAAACCGGCAAGTCTTTGAGATATAGTAGGAATCTGGATCATCCGGAGGAATTCCACACAGACAGCACCCGAGGTCAGGATCAAACCCAGGTCTTTAGCACTGTGACTTAGAAGGCTCTGCCAGCTATGCCACTTTGCCACCATCTCACCCACTGTGGGTAGAACAACTAAGTGACATACTTCGTTGATGTCAATATTCTCTATGGAGTGGGGGCCGCTGAGAGCAGCACGGTGGCACAGAGGTAGATTTACTCTCTTACAGCGCAAATGATCCAGGTTCGTTCCTGACTACTGGTGGTGTCTGTATGGAATTTGTATGTTCCCCCATGACTGCAAGAGTTTTCTCCCGATGCTCCGGTTTCCTCAGACACTCCCAAGATGTATGGGTTTGTAGCTTAATTGGGTTCGGCAAAAACTGTAAATTGTCCCTAGTCTGTAGGATAATGTTTGTGTTTGGGGATTGTTGGTCAGCTCAGACTTGGTGGGCTGAAGAGACTGTTTCTGCACTGCATCTCTAAAAATAAAACTAAAGCTAAAACTACAATAGTTTAGTTTAGTTTATTATTGTCACGTGTACTGTGATACAGTGAAAAGCTTTTTGTTGCGTGCTACCCAGTCAGTGAAAAGACTATTCACGATTACAATCAAGTAATCTTCAGTGTGCAGTTACAGGATAACAAGAACAGCATTTAGTGCGGGATGAAGTCCAGTAAACGTTGATTAAAGATATTTCAAAAGTGCCAATGAGGTGGATGGAAGGTCAGGACAGCTCTCTAGTAGGTGAGAGGATGGTTCAGTTGCCTGACAACAGCTGTGAAGAAACAGTCCTTGAATCTGGATGTTTAAGAGGGAACTGAAGATGCTGGAAAATCGAAGCTAGACAAAATGCTGGGGAAACTCAGCGAGTGAGGCAGCATCTATGGAGTGAAGGAAATAGGCAACGTTTCGGCTCGAGAACTGAAGAAGGGTCTCGACCCGAAACGTTGCCTATTTTCTTTGCTCCATAGATGCTGCCGCACCCGCTGAATTTCTCCAGCATTTTTGTCTACCTGAATCTGGATGTGTGCGTTTTCAAACTTCTGCACCTCTTGCCTGATGGGAGATGGGAGAAGAGAGAGTGACCAGGGTGAGACTGAGGCTCAATTGTGCTGGTGGCCTTGCCAAGGCAGCGTGAAATGTAGATGGAGTCAATGGAAGGGAGAATGGTTCTGTTGCCTGCTAACAGCTGAGAAGAATGTTATCAGGCAAATTAAAGATACTACATCCAGTGTGATACAAAAATATGTCACAGCTCATGTGCATAATATCTTTGGTCCAAAACGTTCTGGTCATTTTTTAAAAGGTTTCTGTTTCCCATAATTAGTCTGCTCTTCACTTGCCTGTAAAGATTCACCCTGTCGTCAACTCTTGGGATTTAGTCAAAATATTAGTTTTCTCATCTACATGTACTTCAGAATCTAACTGCTATAAATACTGTGGAGTTTCTTCAGGGTTTCAGATATAATTAGAGTAATTAGTAGAGATATCTTAAGAATACTCCACACACAGAAGTATAAATATCTCCAAGTAACATGAAGTTTTGAGAACAAGCATCGGTAAGTTATGGTTTAATACAGTAAACCCTCGCTATAATGGACCTTGGGGCGCGTATGTTGTCCGCTATGAGGATGTTGACTGCCATGAATAACAATGGAGGACCCGGTGTGGGGGGACCACCATGAGGGATGATGGGAGAACTAAGGGGGATGTGAAGGGGGACACTCTAGTTTTGGAATCCTCTGCCCAGGGGATAAGCCTGCGTTTGTTTATTTGTTTTCTCACTTTTTCCGGTGAAGGCAATGTGAACACGTCAGCCAGCCAACAATCGCTTGTCTTTTTCTTTTTTTTGCATTTTTCACCTTTTCACTTTTAGTTTAATTATAATTTCAAGTTGCCGTGTACCTTGTTGTGTGTTATGACTGTTGGCAGACCAATTTCCCTCCGGGGATGAATAAAGTTCATTCGTATAGCCAATTGTCTGCTATAACCGGTCATGGGGGGTGTGTAAATATTAACTAGTGTAACCCAAGGGCAGGTGAGAAGAAATATAGTGCCGGTGGGGGGAGGGTTCAGAAGCCGGGGAGCTGCAGAAACCCTGCAGAGATCTTGTGTGCACCAGGGACGGGCCAGGGATGCCCCATGCCGCCTTCATGCTGTTCATTCTCTCTGCTTCAGGGAGCACGACACGTGTCACCAGCATTATGAGTCTTTTTGATAGCATATGGATATGCAGGGATTAGATGGATATGGAGCATGTGCAAGCAGGTGACATTAGTTTATATTGGCATTATGTAGAACCAAGAAACTGCAGATGTTGGTTTACATGAAAGGGGCACAAAGTGCTGAAGTAACTCAATGGGTCAGTCAGCATCTCTGGATAACATGGATAGGTGATGTTTCAAGTCTGAAGAAGGGTCCTGACTCGAGATGTCACCTATCCATGTTCCCCAGAGATGCTGACTGACCCGCTTAGTTGCTCCAGCACTTTGTGTCCTATCTTAACATTATGTTTGGCTCATTTATTGTGGACTAAAGAGATTGTTCTTTGCTGTTCTATGTTCTATTTATCAAGTTGCTCTGTTCATTTAACTATCTTTAATCAGACTTTATAGTACTTCAATATTATATCTTTGCATTAAATGTTGTACCCTTTATCCTTTATCTGTACATTGTGGACTGATTGATTGTATTCATGAGTAGTCTTTTATCTGGCCGAATAGCACACAAACAAAAGCTTTTTGTTGTACTTGGTACGTAATAATAATAACGTAAGCTTAACTAAACTTTATAGGACATCAATGTTATATCATTAGTTCATAAGTTCATAAGTTATATGAGCAGAATTAGGCCATTCAAAAAGTCTGCACCATTTAATCACAGCTGATCTATCTTTCCCTCTCAACCCCATTCTCCTGCCTTCTCCCCATAACCCCTGAACTGTTCTGGCAAACAGTCACTCTACTCAACAACGTACCTCGGTGACTGCCAATCACCCCGGACACTTATTATTATTTATTCAAATCGTTTGCTATGTTGCTCTTCAAGGGAGATGCTAAATGCATTTCGTTGTCTCTGTACTGTACACTGACAATGACAATTAAAATTGAATCTGAATCTGAATCTGAATCTGAATCTGAACCTGTACTAATCAAGAATGTATCAAGCTCCACCTTAAAAATGTCAATTGACAACCTCCACAGCGTTCTGTGGCAATGAATTCCACAGATTCACCATCCTCTGACTAAACAAATTCCTCCTCATCTCCATTCCAAAGATACGTCCTTTTATTCTGAGGCTATGCCTCTGGTTCTAGACTCACCCATCAGTGGAAACATCCTCTCCACATCCACTCTACCCAGGCCTTTCACTAATCGGTCAGTTTTGATTAGGTGTCCCCTCATCCTTCAAAACTCCAGCGAGGACAGGCCCAGTACCATCAAATGCTCATTGCATGTTAACCCAGATATGTCTTATATTTGCAATAAATGAAATACTCTTTTTCCTTTATCTGTGCACTGTGCATTTATGTGACAGGAAGGCATGCAAATAAAAAAACCTTTCACTGTATCTTGGTACACATTACAATAATAAACTGAACTAAACTAACTGCCTTGAAGTTGTGCCAAGTACATAGGTGGGGGTTTTGGGATCCTCATCAGAAAAATATTGTAACAACATTTTCTAGTGAGGAGTGAATATTTTCATCGATCGGTCTGGAGAAATCTCAGCGATACCGTCAGTTATGAGTGTTGAGCTGAATCACTTTTATGAAGTGAGTTTGCAAAGTCTTCGATACCCAGGAGTGTGTTACGAATCTGAATGTGTTTCTTTACAGTTTAATATTGCCTCTCTTCTTGGAGTGTGTCCAATGGAGAATTGTCAGCAATGTGTGTAGCATCTGCTATTAAAGTTAACTATCATCACTTCAGCCACTGTGCCATCTGTAGTCGGGTTAAATGAGGTCATCTGACACTAAGTAGTAGACTTCACTGAGAATCTATATCCTTTTGTTATTGTGAATCTGTACATACAACAGGATAGTTCAGTACCCAGAGAGTTGGAGAAAATAAAACCAGGTTTCTGGCAAACAGCCACAGAGCACTTAAGTTCAGAAGAACCGCAACACCACAGGCATCTTCAGTGACAGAAGAAAAACACAAATCAATACGGTGGTGCAACAATAGAATTGCTGCTTTACAGCGCCAGAGACCTGAGTTCGATCCTGACAATGGGAGCTGCTTGTACTCAGTTTGTCCATTCCCCCCATGACGTGCGTGGGTTTTCTCTGGGAGTTCTGGTTTCCTTCCACACTCCAGGTTTGTAGGTTAATTGGCTTGGTGAGAATTGTAAATTGCCCCTAGTGTGTGTAGGATATTGTTAGTGTACGGAGTCAGGACTCAGATTCCGCGTCGTAAATTGTCCCCGGTACACTAACACTATCTCGGGACAATTTACAATTTTAATGAAGCCAATTAATCAACAAACCTGTACGTCTTTGGAATATGGGAGGAAACCCATGCGGTTACAGGGAAGGATGTACAAACTCCATACAGACAGCACTTGTAGTCAGGATCGAACCTGGGTCTCGGGAATTGTGTAAGGCAGCAACTCTACCGCTGCACCACCGTGTCGGCCAGTTCCTTGTGTCTACTTATTAATTTTCTAAATATTTTATGCATTGGATATTTTTTTTAAATGTTTCTTTTGCCTTAAATCTGTGTCCACATGTTGGAATATGTTCCATCTGCAAAATGCAATTATTTGGCTAGACTAATCCAACAGCATCTCCCAGGAAGGGCAAAGGTCGCAGTTACATGGGATCTCCATCGCACACAGGTTCTGTTTCAGGTGATGACGAGGAACTAAATTGCCATTCTTCCACTGTCTAAATGGTCCAAACCATGGAACTCACCTCTTTAAACACTGTAGGAGTATCGTCAGTTGAGGACAGCAGGAGTTCAAGAAAGTTACGAATTGCAAACTTCTCACTGGCAGTTAGGGATGGATAAGCAATAGTAATGGCCTTGTAGTGGTGCCTGCACCTTATAAATGAATTAAACAAAAGTATCACAATTCATCTTGCCAAAGGAAATATTTTTACCTTCCTTTTCAATATTTCAATCTTAAGATTATTTTTGTTAATTGTTCTTCTTAAAACATATAGAGTCATACAGCGTGGAAACAGGCCCTTCAGCCCAACTTGCCCACACCGACAAACATGCTCCATCTATACTAGTCCCACCTGCCTGTGTTTAGCCCATATCCCTCTAAACCCGTCCTATCCATGTACCTGTCTAATTGTTTCATAAACGATACAATAGTCCCTGTCTCAACTATCTCCTCTGACAGCTTGTTCCATACACCCACCAACCTTTGTGTGAAAAAGTTACCCCTCAGATTCCTATTAAATCTTTCCTCCTTCACGTTAAACGTATGTCCTCAGGTTCTCAATTCCCTTAGACTGGACAAGGACTCTGTGCGTCTACCCGATCTATTCCTCTCATGATTTAATACACCCCTATAAGATCACCCCTCATCCTCCTGCACTCTAAGGAATAGAGTCCCCGCCTGCTCAACCTCTCCCTACAGCTTAGACCTTCAAGTCTTGGCGACATCCTCATAAATCTTTGACCTTTTCCAACTTGATAACATATTTCCTGAACTGAACTCAATACTCTAAATGTGACCTCACCAATGTCTTATATAACTATAACATGACCTCCAAACATCCATACCCATTATAGGAATTTATGTAGGAAAAGAAAGATAAGAAAACTTTGAAAGACAGAAAAACACATTGATTCACTGTGGGCTGCAAGGCCTGTTCTTGTTTTGCACTATTCTATGCTCATATTTATTTAAAATGTGTATCTTTTAAAGCATACATCAGATGAATTTTCCCAGATTTAATGTCCTGTCCCCTAAAAATCGTGCAATTGGTAAGCTTGCCTTAAGTAGAATGTAACAGTGGAAGATCTTGAAAGATGACTCCTTATTTGTTCTTCACAAACAAGGAGATCAATGGAAGTGGAAAAATGATTGAAATGAGAGAATATTAATTCTAGCTAAAGACCTTTAAGTCAAATTTCCAATAGCAATATATCAGGGTCTCGACCCAAAATGTCATAGGCCATGGGCCAAGCCCTGAAATTCTTTCATTCCGTGATCCACCTCTGGAAAGTACTTTACTCTACTTTTAAAGTATTTTGAACATGTTGCTGTTAAAGGACTAGAATGTTCCCAAGATCAAATTTGGGGGATTAGTGAGAAATGCATGTAAAATGGGGCTAAATTTCTTCCCTGGGTTAAGCACGAGCAGAAGCCAACTCACACAGATGATGGTGTCATACCTGACCAATTAGAAGCACTGTATAAACTGGGTCACAGGAATTGGCCAATCAGCTTCTCTGTGACAGCAGTGACAACATGGAATGCTGTATGCACTTAGTGGACTAAAGATACTGACAGAATAGTTACTTTTTTATGAAGCAAGTTGGAAAAAAATAATTGTGAGTGTGTACCGGTGGAAATATCTAAGGTCCACAGAAGGGGAAATTGCCAAGAATGCTTTTGAAAAATTCCATTTGAGATTGGTTTTGGCACAAGAAATCCTTGATGTACCTCCACATCAGTGGGTTATCACCGTACATATTACATGCGTTTCACGGACAAATCGAAGATTGAAAGAGATTGAAACAGGAAAGGGAAAATCAGGCAAATGAGGGTTAATAAATTTACAGAGAATATATTTTCCTTGAGTATTTACATTCTCTTACGTAATTACTGTAGCCTGAAACAATTTTTTAAGTGCATGTTCCACACGCCTGCAGGTTCTTAAGTACAGCCCCACATACTGACATTTGTGTGACCCAATGAATCAATACCATGCCTGTCTCAGTCATGTCAGTGTCCGTTTTGCCTCTCCCTCTCCCTCTCCCTCTCCCTCTCCCTCTCTCCCTCTCCCTCTCCCTCTCCCTCTCCCTCTCCCTCTCTCTCTCTCTCTCTCTCTCTCTCTCTCTCTCTCTCTCTCTCTCTCTCTCTCTCTCTCTCTCTTTCTCTCTCTCTCTTTCTTTTTCTCTCTCTCTCTCTCTATCACCCTTTTCACCCAATTTCTCAAAGGTTTTGTTCAATTAGCAGCATAACACAATTCAAGTACTATTAAATTTAACTTTAAGCTTCTCTTACTTGGGGCCTTATGCTTCACACCCCCTTAAAAAAAAAAAGAATACCAAATCATGATGCAGGGCCTAAGTAAAACGAGTAAGACCTCTGTGCCATGATGTTGCCGTAATCATTTGTGTATTTTTTATCTAACCAAATTGATCTAGACGTTCATTTATGTTCTGTAGAATAGGTCTTATTTTTAGATGTTTAGATCTAGGTTATTGGATGGAATTTCTTGCCTCGTATTATCTTCACAAAAGTGTTGACTGCAGTACTGGTACCTGTTATCATCTTGGCATTATTGTGGAGGTGGACCCAACGATAGCAGCAATATATATATTTATTTTGTGGCACTGAATGGTTGGCAACCTTGGTAGAGACAGTATAACACTGCCTTACAATGCAGAGATTAGGTGCCATATTTCCAATACCTCCAACTGTGATTGCCGACATTGAGGCATTCACATGTGAATTATATGGATGAAAGGATGTAAAGATGTTAACAAAACAAGGTACAAGATGTTCAGGGCTGGGAGTGACAATGAGAAGAATTTCCCTCAAACAAAGATACTCTGCACAAGCATATCTACCATGCAGATTACCAGGCTGCCAAGAAAAGCTAGATTCCATCTCCTGATAGCAATGGTTGGAAGAAAGAAGGAGACTCCTTTTAATTGACTGGACAAGCCTTCCTCCAGCACCAGCTAGCGTTTTGGAACTTGCACACTGCTCCTGCAAAAAGTCACAATGTACGCAAGGACGATGCTCATGTTTACTCAACAAGCTACCATGCACTGGCGTGTGCACCTGTGTACAGTGTGCAAACTTGTATGTCCCTGATGTCACCCGGGATGGAAATACAGATACTTTAACCCCTGTCTCACGGTGCGAGTCCACCCACGAGTGATCCCGAGTTTAAAACAAATCAAACTCGTGGTAATCACATAGAATTAACGTAGCGGGAACACGGAACTCGTAACGCTAACGGCAGGTACTTGGGAAACTTGTTAACTCATGAAAATCTTTCAACATGATGAAAGATTTCCATGAGTAAAATTTACTCTTGAAGTATCAATTTGTAACTTTTAAACACAATGTAAGAACGTAAGTAGTCCATGAGTCGACCGTGGGCACTCTATAACACAACGGGACTGGCAGCATGAGTCTACCGTGGGCACTCTTTAACTCAACGGGACTGGCAGCATCTCTGGAAAGAAGGAATGGGTGACAGGATGACGTTTCCAAAATTCTGCTGTGTCTTTGTGTTACTCCTGCACTGTGTGTTCACTCCTTGTCAACCAGCATCTGCCCTTTCTTGTGTATGACATTATTTGTATCCGTGGCAGTTGATTGTCAAGTTTCCCGAGTACCTGCCGTTAGCGTTACGAGTTCCGACGCTCCCGCTACGTTAATTCTACGTGATTACCACGAGTTTGATTTGTTTTAAACTCGGGATCACTCGTGGGTGGACTCGCACCGTGAGACAGGGGTTTTTATATTTGGATGAAGACGTGTAGTCAGCAATTATATTCACTATGTGAATATGTGAAATTATATTCACTAGTTCATTTTGAGAATTTGTTTATCATTGTCTCAAAAGTATTTATGTTGCCTGCTTTCCAATACTTCTAGATAACGTAAGTACATTAATTGAGGCAGTGGACATGCAAATTTAAAATTTGGGCAACAGGAACTCCTACACAAAACATGCTATTTGAAGTTAATAGCCATGTTTGTTACACTTTGTCACTTAATATTAGTATGAAATCAAAACATGTGCATACATACCAGTAGTACCAATAACATTTACCCAAGGAAGGTTTAATTTGTCTGAAAGAGTTAAATCACTGACTCAGTAAAACAATCTTGGCTTATTTTTGAAAAGTGCTTATTTCAACTTTATGTATTGGTATTATTTTCTTGTGTGACTTGATATTGGGACTGGTGTGTAAATGGTAGCAAAAGATTTGCTGAGAAAATGTATGGAATATATAGCATTTGAAATGTGTGAATGGGTGGGGGGAGGATGAGTGTGTGTGGGTGTGTGTGTGTGTGTCATTTTGTTTTGTAAACGCTTATCTAACAAATCTAGTACATTTTTAGGTAATTTAATGGTACATTTGGGTGATGGATGAGCATGCGTGTGTGTGTGTGGGGGTCATTTTGTTTAATTTACACATATCTAACAAATCTAACATAGACTTAGGTAATTTAAAGGTACATATGTCACCGTTGCTAAGGAGAAACATGTCCTTAGTAACTAAATTTAACTTTTTCTTTGTTTTTGGCCGTTGGTGGTTTTAAACTAAATACGTTGCGAGTTGAGACAAGAGGTACCCCGAGTGAAAGACTCGTGGTTGTGTACGAGATTGCAAGTGTATGATCAAGAGTTTAACCGAGTTCCCACGGGTATGACAAGTTTGCCGTTTACTTGTCATTTCTGCGATGTTCCAAGTTCGTCTCCCGAGTTACTATTGAGCAAATCCTGATTGAAGGTTTGTTTTAATAAGCAACAGTGTTATGTTTTAATAAGCAACAGTGTTAAAGAAGACCTCTCCATCCTGTGGCTTTGTTTTAAAGATATAATTCAGAGCGGCCGCATCTATTGATGTGACCTACAAAGGGAAAATGCGCACCATCCAATGCCAGAGCAGTTATACTTATGATTTGTTTGAAACACACAGGTTTGATATATTTTAATTGAATTTACTGTCATCTCCACACACTGCGGGGATTAAATCTTTGAATGTGGACGGATGTGCTCATCAGATTGTTGTGAGACGGAGCTCAGGGTTCGCCCCCTGAGTTGCTTCGGTGCCCAGGCGTGAGTTGAGATGTAGAGAGGTTGGTTGGGGGGGGGGGGGGGGGGGGGGGGGGGGGGGGGGGGGGGGGGGGGGGGGGGGGGGGGGGGGGGCATCATTAATCTGTCTGGGGGTAACATGGCTCTTGGGTTAGGCTGGGATCATTCTCTGCGGGGTGATCTTAGTGCGGGAGACAAGTGTAGGATAGGTTTACTGACTGTGTGGGCAGAACATTGGAAGTGATTGCCCACCAGTCTCAAAAGCCGCTGTGTTTCCCTGTCCCTGGGATAGCAGGGGGCGATCAAACAGCACAATACCCCCTCCCCCTCCACGACAACACGAAGGGCAACGATCCCAAGGCTTTAGCGTCAGAGACAGTGGGCAGGCGACAATCACCTGCCATTACGCGAGAGAGATCATGCACTGTTGTAGGTCTCCTTTGCACGTCGGTGTTTCTGTCTTTCTCCACTCATTGTTGGCCCTATCTGTCACCACCCCCACTGCAAGCATGGAGAACCCAGACGCCAACAGCCTACAGCAACTCCAGCCGAGCCCCGCTCCAACTCCAGAGGAATCCGCTCCCCGAAGGGCCGCTACAGTGACAAGTGGCTGTTCACCCGCAGCCCGAGCTGCGCTTCCTCATCCGCCACCCCAAGAACAAGATGTACCTTGCACACCATCAGCTTCTGCCCCTACGGGGAGCGTGTTCCTCTGGAGTTGGAGCGGGGCTGGGCTGGAGTTGCTGCTGGCTGTGGGTCTCTGGGATCACCGTGCTTGCAGTGGGCCTGGTGGGTCTGGGGGTCAGTGTCCCATTGGTCCTGATGTCTCCGGCCACCCCCCTGGACAGGAGCTGAGACTGGGAACTGTACCGCCCTTGCCCCCTCCCTCTGCAACTGCAAACAACCCCACTCTCCTGCTCACGTACCCCCACCCACCCCCCCTTTCCCTCCCAACTCCAGTCCCGTCCCGACCCCCTGGGAAACTGAAGGGAGCGACTGCCCCGGTGCGACTGGCACTGACCTGCTGGCATCGTCGACGTGAAGACAGTGCAAAGCATCCGCGCCAGTGCAATGGGCGGGGAGCTGGAGAGGGGAGGGAAGGGACTGAGATGGGACACATGTCCGAGAAGCAGAGGGGTGTAGGTGGGGGTGGTGACAGATAGGGCCAACAATGGGTGGAGAAAAACAGAAACACGAGAGAGAAAACTGGGAATTACAGACCAGTTAGCCTGACTTCGGTGGTGGGAAAGATGCAGGACTCATTTATTAAAGAGGTTATCATGGGCCATTTGGATAGCAGTTAAAGGATTAGTCCGTCAGCATGAATTTATGAAAGGAAAATCATGCTTGACTAATGTTATGGAATTTTTTGAGGATGTAAAATGGATGAAGGGGAGCCAGTCAATCTAGACTTTCAGAAATTCTTTGAGAAGGTCCCGCATGGGAGACTGGTGACTAAAATTAGAGCACATGCTATTGGGGGTAGGGTAGGATAGAAAATTGGTTGGCAGACAGGAAGCAAAGTGTAGGAGTGAACGGGTCCTTTTCAGAGTGGCAGGCAGTGGCGAGTGGAGTGCCGCAAGGCTCGGTGTTGGGGCTGCAACTGTTTATCATACATAGTAATGATTTGGAAGAGGGAATTAGGATCAACACTAGCAAGTTTGCGGATGACACAAACCTGGGTGATGGTGAAGAGGATGTTAGGAAATTGTAGGGTGACCTGGACAGGTTGAGTGAGTGGGCAGATGTGTGGCAGATGCACTATAATATAGATAAATGTGAGGTTATCCACTTTGGTGGCAAAAACAAGGGGGCAGATTATTATCTCAATGGGGTTAGGTTAGGTAAGGGGGAGGTACAGCGAGATGTGGGTGTCCTTGAACACCGGTCACTAAAAGTTGGCGTGTTGGTACAGCAGACAGTGAAGAAAGATAATGGAATGTTGGCCTTCATAACATGAGGATTTCAGTATAGTAGAGGTTCTTCTGCATTGTATAGGGCTTGGGTAAGACCACATCTGGAGTATTGCGTACAGTTTTGGTCTCCTAATTTGAGGAAAGACATCCTTGTGATTGAGGCAGTGAAGCGTAGGTTCACGAGATTGATCCCTGGGATGGTGGGACTGTCATATGAGGAAAGATTGAAAAGACTAGGCTTGTAATCACTGGAGTTTAGATGGATGAGAGGGGTTCTTATAGAAACATATACAATTATAGGACTGGACAAGCTAGATGCAAGAAAAATGTTCCCCATGTTGGGTGAGTCCAGAACCAGGGGCTACAGTCTTAGAATAAAGGGGAGACCATTTGAGACTGAGGTGGGAAAAAACTTTTTCACCCAGAGAGTTGTGAATTTGTGGAATTCCCTGCCACCGAGGGCAGTGGAGGAAAAATCATTGGATGGATTTAAGAGAGAGTTAGATAGAGCTCTAGGGCTAGTGGAATCAAGAGATATGGGGAGATGGCAGACACGGGTTATTGTTTGGGGACGATCAGCCATGATCACATTGAATGGCGGTGCTGGCTCGAAGGGCCGAATGGCCTCCTCCTACACTTATTTTCTATGTTTGTTTGTTTCTATGTTTCTAATCCATAACACCCAATTTTCGAACGTGGGAACATTGTATGTATGCTTGATATAACCCTTTTTGACATATCAAACACATGGGCAGGTACTTCCCAGAGGTGTATCATAAAACTGAAAAATTAAGTCCTAAATCCTGCATCGGGCCCATAGTCTACTCACCCATTACTTCTCTCCAGAGATGCTGTCTGTCCCGCTGAGTTCCTCCAGCTGTTTGTGTCTATCTACAATATATAATTGAAATCTGATACTCCAAGTGACTCAAGAACAATTGCAAGTGTGGTGCAGGAAGATGACTCCCTGAACAGATTACCATGAGAGGTTAAGGGTCCCACTTCGGCGATATTTGTTGGCTACTACAGGCGACTAGGCTGCCGCCACATGGTCATGGGGTGACGCCTGTATGGTCATGAGTAGTCTCCTCATGTCGCCTAAAGAGTCATAACGTTTTTCTGGTCTCCGCTGGATTTTGAAATGTTCAAAACGTTTTGGCGACTGTGGGCTTGACGAAACTTGTCTTCTCCTGTCTTAGGTGCTGTCGTAGGTTGTCGCCAGGATGAAGCAGGTTGTTGCCAGGTGACGTTGGTTGTCGCAGGGTGTTGACTTTGGTGAATTCCATTGGTGACTACCTACGACAACTTTCGCCAGGTACCGGTGACTGAATTGTCTTCAGTTGTCACCGAAGGGGTTGTTGTTGTCACGGGTGGAAGTAGGTTGACTTTGGTTGTCATAATTTGTTGCCTGTGTGGTCATAGGTTGTCATAGGTGTGGTCATAGGTGGAAGTCCTAATGGTAGGTATGTTACAAAACTTACCTGAATCGTCATTGGGAATCTGCCCAAAGCCATGTCCGCGATTTTGGCGCTGTTTGGAGGGGGCGGGTTTAAAACGCGATTTTTACTAGGCTGTTCCAATCGCAGATGTTCAGCCTAGTAAATCATTAACGAAAAATCGCTGCAAGACCCAGTCGCAAAAGGTATTATTAGTTTTATAGGCCTCGAATAATAGTTATAATAGTTTTAAAATCTCTCTCTCACTCCGCAACCTCTCGCAGCCCCAGGGTTTTATAAAGCAAACAATTAAAGGTATGTACCTTATTTTTACATTAAATGGGGCGTGTATATAACCCTGTTTATAAAGTTTTCTATAGCGAGTAGTTCATTTTGGGCTTTTTATATCCCGCAGTATTTTTCTCGGCATTTGAGGGCACTAATCCAGCGCAATATGAAGTTCTAAACCAGCGCGTTCACAGGAACCCACTAGAAAGCCGATTTAAATGGGCATTTATTTACAGCAATTGAACACTAAATTCCTTCCATTTGGCCTATAAATTAATGTAAATTAGATATAAAAATCATGTTATATTGTGAATTATTTGTGAATAATCTTTGGACACTTAGGCTATTTAAGAAATGGATAGATGTTTATATCTAGTAATTGAATTTTGATTAAACATGATATTCTTTTTTAGTATTTACTATTTGTTTTAGTGTTTAACTTTATAATCTCTACCTTTTTTTCTAAAATTGAAAAATTGAGGAAAAACAACGTGTACAGAGTTGCTTATTGGTTGCAGTCTGAGGAGTACGATGATGCTACTGATTATGATATGCCAATGTACCAGCTAGCAGCTGATCTTCTCCATAAAGACTTGGTCTTTTGCTAGAAATTGTAATTTATTTACCTATCCATAACTGACTTACAGCATATTATACAATAATATTAAAGTTCTGATCTTGAGAATATCACATTTTTGAATTTTCAAGGCAGTCTGGTTGTTTATTACCATTTCTGTCACATCGGTCAATTTTGTAATTAGCTACGATTAGGTAATTAGCTAATTATATGCTTTAATTTCATGTCATCCAAGTAAGATTGTTTTATATTTTTTCAGAATGCTTCAATCTATGATAGGTGAAAATTTCATTCAGTTCTCTTAATTCTTAAGAAAGTTACGGGCTTTTGACTATCCAAGATCACAGCTTTTTTGTAATGTCCATTGAAAATCAATAGGGAACAAGATGCTAATTTCCGAGTATGAAAATTGCCATAACTTTTTTAATACTTGAGATATGAAAGTGAATTTGGTGTCAAATTAAACTTGTTGTTATGCTTTATCTGATGGGATAAATTTCAGACTTGATTTTTTAAATCTCAAAATGTTGTAACATTGCTACTAATGGGTCGCCGGTTGTCGGTAGCTTGACATCGACTAGGTGGTAGGTTGTCGTAGCTTGTCGTAGACATTGTCATGGGGGGGTGGGGGGTCCAGTCGCCACTTTTTCAGTGACCTGCTACGAATGTGACAGTCACCGGCAGTCGACGAAGAAATCACCTTAGTGGGACAGGCCCTTTACTCCCAGTGAAGGAAGTAGTTTATAAAAAAATATACTCGCCCCTGTGCCCAGTTGAAGAAAAACTTAATATGGGAAAAAATATAATTTTGTTTCGCATTTCATCCCCACTGCATTTCAAATATTTTACGGTCCAAAAAAAGTAGTGTAAGCCAAACATCACCACCAATTAGCAACACCTCATAAATTGCAACCAGCTGAATGACCTATTAATTTGTTTCGAGGTATTAAATGTTGGTCAGGAATGCACGAGCATTCATTAAGAAAATCCCATGGGGGTTCTTAGATTCCTCTGAAGAAACACACTTTAAAACAATTGTTCAATATTACCATGCAAACAGCTAAAGCATTTGAATCATGATCTTCACCCTGTGGTTTTAATACCTTTAAAATAGTTCACAGCTCCAGTAAATTAACAGACCAAGCAATCTGATGCCTGAAGATGGGTCTCGACCCTCTTCCTTTTCTCCAGAGATGTTGCCTGTCCTGCTGAGTTACTCCAGCTTTTTGTGTCCATTTTCAGTTTAAACCAGCATCTCCAGTTCCTTCCAAAACAATCTGATGCTATTCGTTGGTTCAACAATAATTCATGGTCAATTTCAAGCTATTCAGATATCAAATTGAATTTCACAATTGTTTTCTTAACTCATTAAAAATTAAACTCTATTTTCCCATGTAATGATTTTTAAGGTTGCAAGTCACCTGCCAAACCTGGCAACCAATCTGCATCTTTCCCTCTGAATTAATTAAAAATAAATATCCAGCTGCACTCTCAGAATACAACCCCACAGTAATGCTTCTTGAGTAAAACTGACCCTTAGTATAAGTCTAATCTTCTTAATCTTTCACCACTGAAGGGCTGAGTAAATGATTTCCATTTGGTCTTAAACTTCTCCTATTCCTTTTCTCCAGAGATGCTGTCTGACCCGCTGAGTTATGCCCCTGTCCCACTTAGGCGATTTTTTTAGGCAACTACAGGTGACAAGGCTGTCGCCACATGATCGCTGGGGTGTCGCCTGTATGGCCGTGAGAAGTCTCATCAGCCGGCCAAAGAATCGCAGCGTTTTCTGGTCGCCGATGGATTATGAAATGCTCGAATACGACTATGACAGTCAGTGACACTTGGCTTGGTGCCATTGAGCGTAGCCTGACTTCTCCTGATGTAGGTACGGTCGTAGCTTGTCACCAGGATGACGTACGTTGTCGCCGGTGCTGACTTCAGTGAATTCCATTGGCGACTACCTTGTTGTAGATTGTCGCGGGTGGATGTAGGTTGTTGTAGGTGTGGTAATAGGTGGACGTCCTAATGGGTCAAAGGTTGTCGGTAACTTGCCGTAGCTTGACATCGACTAGGAGGTAGGTTGTTGTAGACATTGTCATAGATATTGTTGTGGGGGGTAAGTTGCCGTTTGTTTGGTGACCTGCTATGATTATGACAGTCGGCGGCAGTCGCCAAAATAATTGCCTAAGTGGGACAGGCCCATTACACCAGCATCTTCGGTCTTAAGGTCATGACTATTATGGGTGAGGTATTCGATGGCTAAAGTATGTGGAATCAGAACCTGATGTTCATACTCTGAAACCTGTTCGAAACATCAGTGATGAAGAAAAAGCCTGTTTACAGGACAAGCGAAACCTGCTTCACAAATTTTGTGGAATTCTGTTTTACAACCAATTGCAATAATTAGCCCTAAGAGGCTCTCACATTGGTTTACAAAGCTGATGAGAAATAAATGATTTAATATCTCAAGCAGTCAATTCCTCCTTTAATTAAGTGGCATTGTACATTTATTAACTTCTGCTGAAGTGTAAAAACTGTTAAAGCGACAACAGTTTCTGCACTTATTTTCTTTAGATATGAAAATGCACCTCAAGCAAAATAAACATTTCTTTCACCGTCCTATGATTTTGGATGTTGTGATTTATCTACCCAAAGAAAACTGATGGTCACAAAGAGGTGCCATTGATCCAAGTAAGATATCATCGTGCTGAGAACATTCAGACAGTTTAATCAGTCAGCATCTTCAGTAGCACAAGAAGCTGTACCTTGACTGACAAAAGGACTGTCACTAAAATCCCCAGATCTACTGCAGGAGCAGTCTATCCACTACCAGGTAACCACTTATATTTAACGAGGTGCCGTTAATGTAGAGAAGGGTTATCAGATGAAATGTTGACACTGAGCCAAACAATGAGATTAAAGCAAAGATGGACAAAGATGAAAAGCTGGAATAAATCAGCAGGTCAGACAGCATCCCAAGAGAAAAGGAATAGGTGATGTTTTGGGCAGAGTCCCTGCTTCAGGATTAAACCAAAGACAGATGATCAAAGATTCAATCAAAGGAAGATTTTAAGGAGGGATTTGAAGAAAGAACAAGGCAAGACAGACCACCTCCGAAAACAGTGGAGGCTGACAGTGAATCTATTCAGATCTCAGGTGCTGACTGTGCGGAGTTTGCACGTTTTCCCTGTGGCTGCATGGGTTTCACCCAGCTCCATACAGCATGGAAAGAGGCCTTTTGGCCCACCACGTCCATGATGGTCAGCAATCACCCATGCACTAGTTCTATCTATATAATTAAAAGTCTAAACATGACCATTTCCTGTTTGCATTTTATATTGATTTTAGAAACAACGCTAGCACTTATGGTTGAGATTTTTGGCCAACTTACTCAGAGTCCCCCTCTGCTCATCAGGTGGATCCCATCGATGAAAAATAACAGAGTTATTAGTGTTTAAAAAATGTTGAGATTCTCTCTCCTGTCAATCACCACCATGAAGGCCATCCCCTTCCAGGGGGTGAGGGGAGGAGCTATAAAACCCGGAAGTTTGGATGTGGCTCTTTTGCTGCAAGATGGTGAGCGAGAGGTCACGACTCTCAGTCTGAGCAGGAAATCTACAGAACACTTAGTGTCTACTGACCTGTGAGTGCCGATTCTGTGTTTTTAAACTGTGGCTATTGAAAATGTGTGGTTATTTAAAATGTGTGGCTATTGCAAATGTGTGGATATTGCAACTGTGTGTCTATTGCAACTGTGTGTCTATTGCAACTGTGTGTCTATTGCAACTGTTTGGCTATTAAAATGTGTGGCTATTGCAACTGTGACTTTTGCATGAATAAACGCTTTATTATGTCCGACCATGTTCATTGCAAAAGTCCCGCTCATTTTGTGATTTCCACTTAGTGGACAGGTCATGCTGATTGTGTCAATTCCAGTGAGTGCAGAGGTTGTACTGAATGCGGAAATGTTGCTGACTGCAGAAGGCCCACAGTGGAGATGCCGTGCTCAGCCGTTTGAGTATGCACTGTTTACTGCCATATATATTGTGTGTGAGTGTCTTTGTGTATGTGTGTGTGTGTGTGTCTGCCTGACTGTGTGTGGCTGTCTGTGTCTGTCTGTGTGAGTGTCTGCGTGAGTGTCTGCGTGATTGTCTGCGTGAGTGTCTGTGAGCGAGTGTCTGTGAGTGAGTGTCTGTGAGTGAGTGTCTGTGAGTGAGTGTCTGTCTCTGCATCTGCCTGTGTGTCTGTTTGTGTGTCTGCCTGTGTCTATGTGTGAGTGTTTGTTTGAGTTTGTGACGGTCTGTGTGAGTGTCTCTGTGAGTGTGTGTACATGTTTGCGAGTGTGTGCATCTTTGTGTGTGTATGTGTCTGTGATTATGTCTTGTGTGTGTGTGTGTGTGTGTGTGTGTGTGTGTGTGTGTGTGTGTGTGTGTGTGTGTGTGTGTGTGTGTGTGTGTGTGTGTGTGTGTGTGTGTGTGTGTGTGTGAATGTCTGTATGTGTCTGTATCTGCGTGAGTGTCTGTGTGAGCGTATGTGTGTGCACTCTGCATGAAATACTGTGAAATTTGATTTGCTGGCCTGCACTCTGCTTGGAGAGCTGTGAGATTCGACTTGCTGCCTGCACTCTGCTTGGAGTGCTGTGCGGTTGGACTCGAAGCCTGCACTCTGCTTGGAGTGCTGTGAGGTTGGATTTGAGGCCTGCACTGCTTCAAGTGCTGTGAGGTTGGATGTGCAGGTCTGCACAGAATGATGACTTTTGAGTTAAATTCTCAGATTTTTTTGTTAAAATTTGACTGCTCAATCTATATTTAAATTGTCTTTTTTTATATCAGCAGCAGAGGCAGTGAGCAGCAGAACACAACAAGAGACACAACAAGAAATATCGTAATAAAATCTCATCTTTATCATTTAAATTGTTGTTATATTTTAAGTCATTCACATTTTAAACTTTAAGAAATCCTTTATTACACTTGCCATGCCTACGTGTTCTTCATCACAATGTGAACCTATTAGGCAGAAATTGCTTTGCTGTCAGAGAGCCACTTAGAGTTCATGGGGGGGGGGAGGTTGAGGGAGGGAAGATGGACAGAATGCGTGAGGGGGTGGGGGGGGGGGGGGGGAGGAATGGCAAAGAGCAGAGTGGGGAGTGAAACACGAGGGGCACCAGACAGAGTGAGCTGCCACCACACCAGCTGGGAGTGACTGGACTGCCAGCCCAAAAATCCATTTGGCTCACCCAATGTCCATACTATCCCCCTGGAAATCAGTCCATTCGACCCACAACACTCATATACTAGCACTCCCGGAAAGTCCCCCCCCCCCCCCCCCCCCCCCCCCTCCACCACTGGGCAGCAATATAGGAATTGGTGGAGAGGTGGAATATTGCATTGGGAGACCAGCCCTCCCGTGTGAAGCTGTGACTCAACGGGTCCCACAGTCTAATATTATCTAACGTTTGCATTCTATACACTAGGGGCAATTTACAGAAGACAATTAACCTACAAACCTGCAGTCTTTGGAATGTGTGTGGAAACCAGAGCACCCTGGAAGAATGTCCAAGCTCCATTCAGACAGCATCCGTAGTCAGGATTGAACTCTACCGCTGTGAGGTAGCATCTCTACCACTGTGCCACTGTGCTGCCCTAAATGCTTCAGGATGTAGGCAATGGTGGCTCACCTTTGAAAGAATCAGCTAAACAGAAAACCTGTGGTTGACACCAACTCAGTGTAAAACTCTTGCAGAAATGCACTGGAGGATTATTAAGAATAACAAATGGATATGTGTGATGTCTTGAAAGGATCCTGATGATCCAGAAGAACTTACATCAGGATATGAAAAAAGTCAGCCATTAGTAATTGTACACACAAGGAACTGCAGATGCTGGAAATGCGTATAGAACAAAAAGTGCTGGAGTAACTCAGTGAATCAGGATGCATCTTTTATTTTCTTTACTTTGGGGATACATCATGGAAACAGGCCCTTTGGGCCACGATGTTCGCACTGACCAGTGATCACCCCATACACTATCACTATCCGACACACTAAGGATAATTAACCACAAACCTGTACATCTTAGGTGTGGGAGGAAACCGGAGCACCCGGTGGAAAGCCCACGCGGTCACAGGGAGAACATAAAAACCCTGTACGGACAACACTCATAGTCAGGATCGAAACCGGGTCTCTGGTGCTGCAACTCTTCTTTGGAGAACATGGATAGGCAACATTTTGGGTTGGGGCCCTTCTTCGTTGGCACAGTTGACAATGGAGTCAATTTGTTGTCCAAGAAAGACATGAGATGGGTGGGTCTACATGGACTGAAAGGTGTCTATAACTTAAGGCCATTAAACATGGATACCAGGTTTAACAGTTTGTGAGTCACTGGTGCAGACGTTTAATTCTCATTCCTCAACATTTACAGAAACCATTTAGCTGTTGCTGTTGATTCCTTCCAATCACCCAATGCAATCTGCTTTACATATCACAGGGCTCTTTGGAAGGTACTTCAGTTTGATCTGACTTGCAACAGCTGTTCTTCTGTACCTCAATGCAGCCAATTCATTTCCTGCTGTCTCTTAAAAACCATTTGATCTATGCTTTCTGATGGGAAATCTTTATTAAAAAAAGCAAACAATTTGAGAAATCTCACTTGAATACAGGAGAAAAAAAAGTAAAAATAAAGCTGATTCAGCCAGTAACACAGTCGTGATGAAAATACAAACCGCAGATTGACACCGTCTATCAGAGGCACAGAGGGAATTATATGCAGAGTCCTACACTTATTTGCAACAAGTTTTTTTATTGATGGGTTGTATATGGCATTGCAAGTTTTCTCAGTATTTCTTTGAGAAATTATTATCTGTAGAGAGAAAAATAACGAACAAACATTAAAGCGGTCTGACTCTCAGTATGAATAGGGTTTTATCACCTATTCCCGTTTCTCCAGAGATGCTGCCTGACCCGCTGAGTTACTCCAGCATTTTATGAATGAATTAATAAGTTTATTGGCCAAGTATTCACATACAAGGAATTTGCCTTGGTTCTCGCCCGAAAGTGACAACATGACATACAATGACAGTTAGGAATGACATATAAAACATTAAACATTAATAATAAAATGTTAAGCTACTACACGTGGGAAAAAAATGTTTTTTTGTATGGCTGTGGCAGCTATGACAGTCCGGATTTGCCTTCCAGAGCTAAGTGATTCAAAGTGTTTGTGGCTAGAGTGAGAAGGGTCAGAGATGATATTACCCGCTCTCTTCCTGGCCCATGCAGTGTACAGTTCATCAATGGAGGGAAGGTTGCAGCTAGTAACCTTCTCAGCTGATCGGATGATTCGCTGCAGCCTCTGGATGTCGTGCTTGGTGGCTGAGCCAAACTAGACCATGATGGAAAAGGCGAGGACAGACTCTACGATGGCCGTATAGTATTGCACCATCATTGCCTGTGGCAGATTGTGCATCCCCAGCTGCCACAGGAAGTACATCTTTTTGACTGTGGAGTCGATGGTAGCCCCCCATTTAAGGTCCTTGGGGATGATAGTTCCCAGGAACTTAAATGACTCCACAGGTGTGACTGTGGTGTTGTTGATGGTGAGTGGGGTGAGGGGATAGGGAGCTCTCCTAAAGTCTACAATCAATTCCACTGTCTTAAGAGCATTAACCTCCAGACAGTGGAGATCATCAATCTCCACAACATCATAATGGGTTGCACAGTGCTGCAACATGTAGGGATGCTACCTCACAACTTCAGTGATCCCAGTCAAAGTATTGATAGGCTGAATGGCATACAATGGTATCTGAAAGAAGAGATTGTAAGAAAAAGTAAGATAAAAATTATTTATTTTAAAAGCAAGTTCAAGGAGGAGGGTGTCTGGAATATTCCTATGCCTACAAGCATGTGCAGGAAAGGATGAGACAGTGGGATAACATACAATAGTACTGGTGTGAATGGGTGATCAATGGTCGGTGTGGACTCATTGGGCCAGAGGCTCTGTTTCCATGGTGTATTATAAAACTAAAACTAGAATTAAAACAAAACTAATCTATAAACTAAATTATAAACTTAACAAAACTGAACAAAACTAAACTAAACAGTAACTATTAAATGAAACTCAACCAAATAATACGGTTGTAAGAGATTGAATTTGAAGGGGAATTGAAGAAGCATTTGAGAGAAAATAATTATTTTGTGGTAATTATAGGATTATAACTAGACTAAGTGGGACCCGTTGGGTCTCATGTTCACATGGGAGGGCTGGTCCCCCAACGCAATATTCCACCTCTCCACAAATTCCAATATTTGTGGCCAGTGGGGGGGGGGGGGGCTTTCTGGAGTACTGGTATGGGTTCTTGAGGTGGCAGCTCAGTCCCTCAAGCCTGACCTGCTGGCAGCTGGCAGTTAACTCATGACTATTCCTTGAAATTCCATTTCAAGCAGTTTGCAAGGCCATCAAATTCAAATTTATGTTCCTACCATTTCAAGCAGGGTGCAAGGCCACCAAATTCAAGTGCAGTTTTTACCACTATGAGCAGGGTGCAAGGCCACCGAATTCAAGTGCAGTTTACAACCACTTCAAGCAGGGTGCAAGGCCACCAAATTCAAGTGCAGTTTCATACCACTTCAAACGGATCCAAGGCCACCAAATTCAAGTGCAGTTTCATACCACTTCAAGCAGGATGCAAGGCCGCCAAATTCAAGTGCAGTTTCATTCAATTTCAAGCAGGGTCCAAGCCACCAAATTCAAATGCAGCTTCATACCATTCCATGCTGGGTGAAACCACCATAAAACCACACAAAACACCAAACTCACAGTTCAGTAGACATTAATTGTGTTCAGTTGATTCACAGCTCAGACAGAATCATGACCTCTCCCTCCCCCAACTGCACCACACCCACACTTCCTGGTTTTATAAGCCCTCCCCCTCCCACCAGAAAAGGTGTGGCTTTCAGGGCGTGATTGACAGGAGAGAGATTCTCAACATTTTTTAAACACTAATAACATTTTTATTTTTCATTGATGGGAAGAATTCTCTGCACCTGCTCAGCGGAGGGGGACTGAGTAATATGGCCAAAAATCACAGCCGTAAGTGGTAGTGTTTTATCTAAAATCATACAGTGCAATATATAAGGAAGTAAGTGCATTTGCAGTAGTGCCTTTTAACTTCAAGCCAAATCACCCAAGCCGCCATTTGCAGTAAGTAGTGCCTTTTAACTTCATGCCACCATTTGCAGTAAGTAATGCCTTTCAATTTCAAACCAATACACCCACGCCACCATTTGCAGTAAGTAGTGTCTTTCAACCACAACCCAAAGCACCCAAGCCACCATTTGCAGTAAGTAGTGCCTTTCAACTTCAAGCAAAGCACCCAAGCCACCATTTGCAGTAAGGAGTGCCTTTCAACTTCAAGCAAAGCACCCAAGCCATCATTTGCAGTAAGGAGTGACTTTCAACTTCAAGCCAAAGAACCCAAGCCACCATTAGCAGTAAGCAGTGCCCCAGCCTTTCAATGTCATGCCGCAATTTGCAGTAAATAGTGCCTTTCAACTTCCAGCCAAAGCACCCAAGCCACCATTTGCAGTAAGTAGTGCATTTCAACTTCAAGCCAAAGCACCCACACAACCATTTCCAGGTAGTACCTTTTTACTTCAAACAAACCATATTTTCACTTTCAAACCACATTAAGGGTACTCACAGTTGTGTAGACATTGGTTCAGTGTTATTCAGAGCTCAGAGAGACGTGACCCTTGACTTCATAATTCTTGCAGAGACTGAGTGAGGCACACCACTTCCTGGTATTATAGTCCCCCCCCCTCCCTCACGCAGCAGAGGCAGCAGAGAGAATGGTGATTTTTTTTAAACTTCAAGCCAAAGCACCCAAGCCACCATTTACAGTAAGTAGTGCCCTTCAACTTCAAGCCAAATCACCCAAGCCATCATTTGCAGTAAGTAGTGCCTTTCAACTTCAAGCCAAAACACCCAAGCCACCATTTGCAGTAAGTGCACCATTTGCAGTAAGAGTGCTTTAAACTTCAAGCCAAAGCTCCCAAGCCACCATTTGCTGTAAGTAGTGCCTTTCAACTACATGCCACCATTTGCAGTAAATAATGCCTTTCCAATTCAAGCCAAAGCACCCAAGCCATCATTTACAGTAAGAAGTGGCATTCAACTTCAAGCAAAGCACCCAAGCCACCATTTGCAGTCAGTGCCTTTCAACTTCAAGCAAAAGCACCCAAGCCACCATTTGCAGTAAGTAGTGCCTTTCAACTTCAAGCCCAAGCAACCACGACACCATTTGCAGTTAGTAGTGCCTTTCAACTTCAAGCCAAAGCACCCAAGCCAACATTTGCAGTAAGTAGTGCCTTTCAACTTAAGCCAAAGCACCCAAGCCAACATTTGCAGTAAGTAGTGCCTTTCAACCAAGCCAAAGCTTTTTGCAGTAAGTAGTGCATTTCAACTTCAAGCCAAAGCACCCAAACAACCATTTGCAGGCTGTGCCTTTTTACTTCAAACAAACCATATTTTCATTTTCAAACCACATTAAGGGGGCTCACATGTGTGTAGACATTTGTTCAGTGTTATTCAGAGCTCAGAGAGACGTGACCCTTGGCTTCATCCACCTTGCAGAGACTGAGTGAGGCACACCACTTCATGGTTTGATAGTCCCTCCCCCTCCCTCCAGCAGGTGCAGCAGAGAGAATAGTGATTGTCTTATACTTCAAGCCAAAGCTCCCAAGCCACCATTTGCAGTAAGTAGTGCCTTTCAACTTTAAACAAAAGCTCCCAAGCCATAATTTGCAATAAGAAGTGACTTTCAACTTCAAGCCAAATCACCCAAGCCATCATTTGCAGTAAGTAGTGCCTTTCAACTTCAGGCCAAAGCACCCAAGCCATTATTTGCTGTAAGTAGTGTCTTTCAACTTCAAGCAAAGCACCCATGCCACCATTTGCAGTAAGTAGTGCCTTTCAACTTCAAGCCAAAGCACCCAAGCCAACATTTGCAGTAAGTAAGTAGTGCCTTTCAACTTCAAGCAAAGCACCCAAGCCACCATTTGCAGTAAGTAGTGCCTTTCAACTTCAAGCCAAAGCACCCAAGCCACCATTTGCAGTCAGTGCCTTTCAACTTCAAGCAAAAGCACCCAAGCCACCATTTGCAGTAAGTAGTGCCTTTCAACTTCAAGCCCAAGCAACCATGCCACCATTTGCAGTAAGTAGTGCCTTTCAACTTCAAGCCAAAGCACCCAAGCCAACATTTGCAGTAAGTAGTGCCTTTCAACCAAGCCAAAGCACCCAAGCCACCATTTGCAGTAAGTAGTGCCTTTCAACTTCAAGCCAAAGCACCCAAGCCACAAATTGCAGTAAGTGGTGCCTTTAAACTTCAAGCCAAAGCACCCAAACAACCATTTGCAGGTAGTGTCTTTTTACTTCAAACAAACCATATTTTCATTTTCAAACCACATTAAGGTTACTCACAGTTGTGTAGACATTTGTTCAGTGTTATTCAGAGCTCAGAGAGACATGACCCTTGGCTTCATCCATCTTGGAGAGACTGAGTGAGGCACACCACTTCCTGGTGTTATAGTCCCTCCCCCTCCGTCCAGCAGGGGCAGCAGCGAGAATGGTGAATTTAAAAAAAAACATTAATATATCTCTGATTTGTCATCAATGGGAAAAATCCTCCCCACATGTAAGGCAGAGGGGGGCTGTGAGCGAGGTGGCCAGAAATGATGGCCGTAGGTGGCGGCGTTCTGTCGGAAATCGCAGCAAAGCGGGCCAAAGGCGGTCAAGATCAGAGATTTAGTAATATAGATTATAAAAGTGTTTTGCATAAAGTAAGCCAGTGGTACTGAAATGACTGCTGTATTACATGCTGACACAGATACTGAAATGACCAAGTGGCCTCCTTCTGTTCCATAATAATTCAAAGTAACGGTTGGCTTTAAATGCTGAACTAGAGAAAGGCAATAGAAACGGGCAGTGCGGGGGCCAGGGAACAAAAACGTTGGAAGCTATGGCCGGGAGATCGGCAGAGGTGATGAGTCTGGGAGATGATAGCTTAGTGCTCATCTGTGGGGTTGTGGGCAAGGGATAGGTATGAGTAGGTGAGGATTGGTATGTGTAATTTTGGCTTTATGTGCTGCTCATCATTCACAATGTTGACCATGTGTTGATGCAGTTAGTTGATTGACTTCGGGGCCAACACAGTCTTCAGGTTGTAATTATGACCATTATAAATGGTAGGCATGAGTTAATCCCACACTGCAGTCCCCGTGTCCTTTTGCAGGGTAAACCAATTTAGTTTAGTTTGATTTAGAGAAACAGCACGGAAACAGGCCCTTTTGCTCACTGGGTCAGAACCTACCAGCGATCCCTGTTCACTAGCATTATGCTACAGACTAGGGGCAATGTACAATCTTTCCCGAAGCCAATAACCTAAAACCTGTACGTATTGGAGTGTGGGATGAAACCGGAGCATCCCAACCGGAGCACCCCAACCAGCGATCCCCATACACTAACACTATCCTACATACTAGGGCCAATTTATAATTTTTACCAAAGCCAAGTTAACCTACAAAGCTGCATGTCTTTGGAGTGTGGGAGGGAAATCGAAGCACCTGGAGAGGACTCATGCGGTCACAGGGAGAACATGCGGACTCCGTACAGACGACGCCTGTGGTCAGGATCGAACCCGGATCTCTGGCGCTGTAAGGCGGCAACTCTACCTCTGCGCCACCGTGACGTACAGACAATTCTTGTTTGTATTCTTGACATTGCTGCCAGGAGGTTGAGATGCCTATTTTCTCCTGGAATTGTGATAAGAGCCCGTTCATACAAAATATACAGTCTAATCCTCGCCCCCATGTGGCCCTTGTGGCTAAAGGGATCAGGGGGTATGGAGAGAAGGCAGGTACAGGATACTGAGTTGGATGATCAGCCATGGTCATATTGAATGGGAGTGCAGGCTCGAAGGGCCGAATAGCCTACTCCTGCACCTATTTTCTATGTTTCTATGTCTATGTTTCTATCCGGAGAAAACCCACACAGTCACTAGGAGAATGTAAAAAACTACATGCAGACAGAACCTCTACCGCTATGTTACCATGCCGCCCACCGTTCCTGCACTATCTTCCCCTGTGAACCTGGCCTGAATTAGAAATTATGTTGTCTCATTTAGGACCATTACAGCTTTATAAAGAGTAAATCTCTCATGCTTTTGATCTCGATTGCATTGAAATGCAGACCCCATAAGTAAAACTTATGGCAACTGCTCTGTCTCCGACCGGAAGGCATTGCAGAGGGTGGTGAAAATTGCCCAACGCATCACCGGTTCCTTGCTCCCCTCCATTGAGTCTGTCCAAAGCAAGCGCTGTCTGCGGAGGGCGCTCAGCATCGCCAAGGACTGCTCTCACCCCAACCATGGACTGTTTACCCTCCTACCATCCGGGAGGCGCTACAGGTCTCTCCGTTGCCGAACCAGCAGGTCGAGGAACAGCTTCTTTCCGGCGGCTGTCACTCTACTCACCAACGTACCTCGGTGAGTGCCAATCAACCCCCCCCCGGACACTTATTATTATTTATTCAAATCGTTTGCTATGTCGCTCTTCAAGGGAGATGCTAAATGCATTTTGTTGTCTCTGTACTGTACACTGACAATGACAATTAAAATTGAATCTGAATCTGAATCTGAAAGTTTAAAAACAAATTACATTACATAACTAATCATTCCTTAAATATTTGAAGGTGCTCAAATTAATGGACTCTTGTTTAACTTCAATTTGGCATTTGGTTAATTTAATACATCCTTTAAATCAATGTGTTGATAATGGGTTTTCTCTAATATGTACAACAGTTCCAGCCCATTAAAGGAAACTGGCATAGATTTCTGCACTGTGACAAAGGAGATTGCTTCTCCGGATAGACCGGATAGACTTCAAGAGAACGGCTGATGCTGTCTGAGTGCCCTGTCCAAGTAAGGTTAAAATTCATGTTCTCAGGTAACATATTATATAAGTTGCAGAATTCAGACACTGCAGATTTAGACATTGTTAAATGATGACTACTTAAAATAAAGTGTACAAAATCTGGGAATCAACTTAATGTAGACAACCTGTCAAATTACTGGCCAATGTTATTGTTAGGATGCATGGAATAAATTCATTCATGGTGTTGCTTCCAATCAGAAAATTGGCATGAGGTTAGTCTGACAGAAGTTCCAGTCATTACATTCAGATATTTTATATTTGGACATGTTTCAGCTTATTTTTGGCCAGAATAGGTCATAGATCTTCTGGAATGACTGCAGAATAAGCTATTTCAAAGTAATGGTCATGAAAGTTTGTTGTGTAATTTATCACTCTGCAATTTATATGTACATCTTGATGGCAGTTGATTGAAGAGTACCCCATAATTACTTTGGCAAGAAGATAGCTCAGGCTGCTTTGCTGATGAACAGTCCTTTTTAGCTGAACACTCAGGAATTGGCACATATTCTGAGTTTTCCAGCTACATTTTTAATGGTTATTAATGGCGATAATTTTGAAGGAAGTCAATGAAAGCACAAACGTATTTCAGAACTAGAGCTCGCCGAATAGACTCCTGTGACATTTGTGCCATTAATTATTTGCACCTGTACTGAAGAAGACACCTATGTTTTCCTTCTTCATGAACCATTCACATTTAATAGTTAAATTCATGTTCTCCATCCATATGTATTGTAATTTCCTCCAGCTTTGCAAAATCACAGGATCTCGATGTTCCTTCCACTCTAATATTTTGCAGTTCCTTATTTGTACTATCCCGTCAATCTTTTTAATCACGTGGAAACGTCATATACTAGAGAATATAGATTTAATGTGAAAGGGGCAAGATGTACTCTTTTTTTGCATTGAGTTGAGTTGAGTCTTTGGAACACATTGAATGGCGGTGCTGGCTCAAAGGGCCGAATGGCCTACTCCTGCACCTATTGACTATTGTCTAACACACTGGCAGTGGTGGGGGCAGATGCGTTAGTGTAGTTTAAAAGGCTTTTAGTTAAGCACATGGATGTGCAGGGAATGGCGGGAAATGGATCATGTGGAGAGGAATGGATCTCTTACCAAATAGTGAAAGGCCTGTATAGATTGAATGTGGAGAGGATGTTTCCACTAGAGGGAGAGTCTACAACCGGAGGCCACAGCCACATAAAAAAAGGACGTACATTTAGAAAGGAGATGAGGAGGAATTTATTTTGTTAACCAAACTGATCTCCCAGAGGCTCAGCACTTCAACTCCCCCTCCCATTCCAAATCTGACCTTTTTGTCTTGGGCCTCCTCCATGGCCAGAGTGAGTTCCAGCACAAATTGGAGGAGCAGCACCTCATATTTTGTATGGGTAGATTACAGGCCAGCGGTATGAACATTGACTTCTCCAATTTCAGGTAGTCCTTGCTTTCTCCCTCCTTCCCCTCCACTTCCCAGCTCACCCATAGCCCAGTATCCGCCTCTTCCCTTCTTCTTCCCGCCCCCCCCCCCCCCCCTCCACCCCCATATCAGTCTGAAGAAGGGTCTCAACCCGAAACGTCACCTATTCCTTCGCTCCATAGATGCTGCCTCACCCACTGTGGTTCTCCAGCATTTTTGTCTACCTAGGAATTTCTATAGAGAGTAGTGAATCCATGAAATTCACTGCCACTGACTGCTGTGGAGTCCAGAGTCATTGGGTATTTTTAAGGTGGAGATTGATAGATACTTGATCTGTAAGGGTGACAGGGGTTATGTGGAGAAGGCAGGAGAATGGGATTGAGAGGGAACGATAGATCAGCTGTGATTGAATGGTGGAGTAGACTTGATGGGCCAAATGGCCTAATTCTGCTCTAACAATTTATGAGTTTATGCACATATGTGCCAGCAGATGAGATTAGTTTAGCATGGCATCATGTTTGGCATGGACATCATGGCCCAATGGGCCTGTTGCTTAGCTATTCTTTCTATGTTTTATTGGAGACCATGCCTTGCTACACCTATAGTCTAATGGGCCTGTCCCACGTAGGCATCTGCAGGAGACTATGCGGTCACCACATGGTTATCGGGAAGTCCCTTCATGGTCGTGAGGAATTCCTGCATTCTGGGAACTAGTCGCAGCCTCATTAAGGTCGCCACAAATTTTTCAACATGTTGAAAAATTAGCAGCGGCCAGAATGAAGCCGCCATGGAGAGTAGCAAGAATTCTCGTGCTGTAGGTGGGTCGCCAGGCAATCCTAGTGGGTTGCCAGGAGGTTAAAGGTTCTCATAGGTTGTAGCCAGTGCTGACCAGTGAATTTCATTGGCTCATTGGGAAAAAAAACCGTAAGCAGTAGTTTTCAAAACCAAGAAGAACCGACATGTTAAATGTCCGCCGAGCTTCTTAGCCGTGTATCTCTGGTTTCTTAAAAGTTTTCTCCACTCCTTCTACCACCCTCTGCCCCCCTCCCCCCTCTTTTAAAGGACTTATTGTAGCCATCTTAATTACAGCGACAACATTCCTGTTCATCGTGGTGTGTGTCTGTATCACCTTGGCTTTGAAAAATCATCTAAGTGGGACAGGCCCATAACTTTGCGATTGCTTCCAAAACCTCTCTCTTTCTCTTTCTCTCCTCTTCCCAGCATGCTGTCCAATTGCATGCTGTACAAAGCATGCTGTCCAATTGCGAATTATAGTAAAAAACTAAGATGTCATTCTAGACTGACTGCTTCAGTTTAGCTAATACAAGTGGGCACACATCCAAATAGTTCCAAATAGTTTAATTTATTGTCACGTGTACCGAGGTACAGTGAAACACATTTTGTTGCTTGCTAACCAACATATACATGATTATATATACATGATTAAAATGGAGCAATCCACAGTGTACAGGTGCATGATAAAGGGAATAATGTTTAGCGCAAGATAAAGTCTGATCAAGGGTAGTCCGAGGATCTCCAATGAGGTAGATAGTAGTTCAGGACCGCTTTCGAGTTGTTGATAAGATGGTTCAGCTGTATGTTATCAGCTGGGAAGAAACTGTCCCTGAATCTGGAGCTGTGCGTTTTCACACTTCTGTACCTCTTGCCTGATGGGAGAAGGGAGAAGAGGGAGTGACCGGAGTGAGACCTGTCATAGTAAAAATCTTAAACAAGAGTAGTTTAGCTATGATATGAAAGGATGGCGGTTATGTTACTAAATTGCTATCCTGAGGCCTGAACTAATGATCCAGAGATGTGAGTTCAAACACCATTATGGTAGCTTGCGAGTGAAAACTCAATTCACTAAGTATGTCTGGAATAAAAAGCAAATGAAACCGTTGGATTAGTGTTCAAGCCCTGCTTGTTTGGAGATATGCTCAAGGGAAGGAAATCTCTCAGCCTTACTTGGTCTCTGGCAGATCCAAAATAGTGTGCTTGATTCTTGAACTGCCTTCTGACAAGGCATAGATATTTGGCTAGTGATGTTGTCAATGAATGGTTTGACCTACCTATGAATAATATTGGCTTGTCACATGAGAATGGTAGCTTAAGTCTAGATCAAACTAAAAATGTTTACATTTATTCTTTTTTTTTAAGTGCAGGTACTGCAGGTACTGTCACAATGTTCACAAAACATTTGGATGGGTACATGGACAGCATAGGATGAGAGGGATATGGGCCAAACGCAGGCAGGTGGGACTAGTGGTGATCGGACATATTAGTCAGTGTGGGCAGGTTGGGGCATTGAGCCTGTTTCCTCACGGTAAAACTCTAACTCTAAGGAAGTAGTTTGGATGATTTATGCCCCTGTCCCACTTAGGAAACCTGAACAGAAATCTCAGGAGACTTTGCGCCCCACCCAAGGTTTCCGTGCGGTTTCCGTGCGGTTCCCGGAGGTTTTTGTCAGTCTCCCTACCTGCTTCCACTACCTGCAGCCTCCGGCAACCACCTGCAACCACTGGTAACCGCATGGAAACCTTGGGTGGGGCGCAAAGTCTCCAGAGGTTTCCGTTCAGGTTTCCTAAGTGGGATAGGGGCATAAGGCCTCACTTCCAATAAGTACATTGAAGAAAACTAGATTAATTTCAGCAAGTAATCAGCGGTCGGTGGGCCGGAGGGCCTGTTTCTCTGCAGTATCCCTAAACTAAATTAAACAAAACTAAAAACTAAACTAAACTATACTACACTAAACTAAACAAAGTGTTCTGATTTCCTCCCACATTCCGAAGATGTGCAGGTATGTAGGATAATTGGCGTCTGTAAAACATTTTCCCTGTTGTGTGGGATAGAGCAAGTGTAAACAGATGATCATTGGTTGGTGCAGACTCGGTCGGCCAAAGGGCCTCTTACTCTCTAAACTAAACTAAATTAAATTAAACTAAATTAAACTAAACTAAACAGACAGATGCAGTAAATGGTAATCCTACAGAGAAAAGTTAATTGCTCATATGTTAAATTGCAATTGCTAGTCTGCTGCAGGCGTAAGTGTTCCGCTAAGACTTAAATCAAGAGCCACAAAAAATGGGATGCCTGGAGTTTGGTTGATCATAAGGAATAGGAGTAGAATTAGGCCATTTGGCTCATCAAGTCTACTCCGCCATTCAATCATGGCTAATCTATCTCTCCCTCCTAACCCCCTTCTCTCCATAACCTCTGACACCTGTACTAATCAAGAATCTATCTATCTCTCACTTAAAAATATCCACTGACTTGGCCTCCACAGCATACTGTGGCAAAGAATTCCACAGATTCACCACCCTATGACTAAGGACATTTCTCCTCATCTCCTTCCTAAAATAACATCCCCTAATTCTGAGGCTATGACCACTAGTCCTAGACTCTCCCCCGAATGGAAACATCCTCTCCACATCAACTCTATCCAATCATGTGCCAGCTGAGAGCATATTTCATTGGCACACAAATGTTCTGGCAGATAGAGACCAAGACTACGGTAAGATATCCAACATAACATAAGTTCAGAAACTAAAGGCACAGAACAAAATTGGCAGTAGAAGCACTTAGCTAAGTAACAGGTATTGAGTGCAATTTTGAATGGTCATCATTTATATTCTATTCTGACCAATCATCTGGTACATGCTCAAGTTGTGTTTAGAGATACAGCAAGGAAACAGGCCCTTCAGCCTACTGAGCCCGCACCGACCAGTGATCCCCAAACACTATCCTACACATACTAGGGAGAATTAACATTTATACCAAGCCAATTAACCTACAAACCTGCAGGTATTTGGAGTGTGTGAGGAAAGTGAAGATCTTGGAAGAAACCCACGCAGATCACGGGGAGAACGTACAAACTCCGTACAAACAGCACCCGCAGTCAGAATCAAACCTGGGACCCACGGCTCTGGCGCTGTAAGGCAGCAACTCTACTGCTGTGCCGCCATGCCGCCCCAAATGAAATTAATTGCGTCGGAAGGTACTGCAGATGCTGGTTTATACCGAAGTTCGACACAAAACTCAGCAAGACAAGCATCTCTGGAGAGAAGGAATGGGTGACATTTTGGGTTGAGACTGAAGTAAGGTGTCAAATTTAATGTGTCTGTAAAGCTCCAGTATGACAAGAATGTCGAAGGGCAGCACAGTGGCTCAGTGATAGAGTTTCTGCCTTACAGGGCCAGAGACCTGGGTACGATCCTGACTATGGGTAGTATGTAGTTTGTACGTTCTCCCCGTGACTGTGTGGGTTTTCCCTGGAGCTCCGGTTTCCGCTCACACTCCAATGACGTACTGGTTTGTAGGTTAATTTGGGTTCTATAAAAATAATAAATTGTCCCCAGTGTGTAGGACAGTGGTAGTTTACAGGGATTGCTGGTCGGTGTTTCCTGTTTCCATGTTGTATCTCTAAACTAAACTAAACTAAAGGTCAGCCTGAAGAAGGGTTTCGATCCGAAACATTGCCTATTTCCTTCGCTCCATAGATGCTGCCTCACCAGCTGAGTTTCTCCAGCATTTTTGTCTACCCTAAACTAAATGTCAGTGTACTGTTCATGGTGTATAAAACAATTAAACTCTCCTGACTCCTGTTCGTCTCTACAACTGCTTGAGAAGCCATTTCTTAATTACTGAAAATTGGTTCTGAATGACTTGGCTCTGATATTAAGGCTGTTTAAGGCCAAGTTCTAGTTTCATGCATCAAACATTTTGCAATGCCTCAACTTAACTTTCACAGACAGGTCAATCTTCACTCAGAATTCTGAATTTTGGAGAAATGTGTGCCCTATTTAATCATTTAGTCCCAATATTACATTGGTGCATCTTTTGTTAAATGTTCAGGAAATCAAAACAAATTAATAGCAAAAAAAGTAATAATATTATTCGAATGAGTATTGTTATATTGCCATCTTTACTGTTTTGAGTTGCGTCTCCTAACTCTTATTTTGCCTAACTATTACTACACATCTGCCTAAAACATGATCAGATTACAATAGCCTTGCATATGACTAAATGATTAATGAAACACATTCTCTTTAGATCACACCGTTCCAATCCAAAAGTGAACCCACCAGGCACAGCCCTGCCTGAGGTCATTTGTGGCTGGTCCTGATTGGTCCTGATCTTTTTTCACCTCCGGTTCTTCAACTCCCTCTCCACCATGCCCTACTTTCATTCTGATGAAGGGTCCTGACCCAAATGTCACCCATCCACTTTCTCGAGAGATGCTGCCTGATCTGCTGCGTTACTCCAGCACTTTGTGTCCATCTTTGATTTAAACCAGCATCTGCAGTTCTTTGTTTCTACACTGATTAAAATGTCTTATATTCCTTTGTAACAAGAATCTTCTTATCGATGCACAAGATTAGAAATTGTTCAGCCAGAGATTAACACACTTCTCGGCATCTGCATACAATATTGTCTTTCTTGCACTTCTTGTGCTTCTTGTGCATGGTTGTGGAATGATTGGTGAAAACAGGTGTGAACGCTCTTTCCTTGACCCATGTAACAAGACTAAGAAAGGTTCAGAGGGACATGGGCCAAATACGGGCAAATGGGACAAAGTTAGATTGGGCATTTATTTACATGGTCGGCATGGACAAATTGTGCTGAAGGGCCTGTTTCCGTGTTGTTTGATACTATGACTCTCTCTCACTCTATGTTTAAGCAACCAATTAAACAAAGCTTCTTAAATAGATAATGGGGTTTCTTCCTTTTGTTACACGATTTGTCCACCTTGTCCATGCCATCCTGGAAATAACTCATTCTAAGCTTCCCCCAGTCTAGTTTCAGTCAATAAAATACTGAGGCACAACTAAACTTTATTTTGGAAAAACTCAATAACAGTTCCCCACTACTATATCTAACCACCGCGGGTTCAATCCTTGTTCTGCTTGGCTAAGCCCTTGTAGCCTCGTGCAAGCAGAGACACTCCGAAAGGTCACACAGTCCCAAGCATTCTTCCAGAACATCGACACAGGACCTCGTGGGAGCTACCTTTTATAGGTCCCCGAACCTTGAGGGGCTGAACCATATGGGGGTGGTCTCTATACAGTCCAAGAACAGATATTTATTAACACAGTACATGATAGACATTTTCCTAACCCAGTAACACAGTAACTAATACATTGTATTCGACATGAGCTTCTGGAAGGACGCAAACATCACAACATTTAGCTACATATTCAAGGAACCCAGCCAAGTCGCAACACTTAACCCAATCAACATCTAGCAAAGTAAAGCTTTGCAACATTATAGACAATGTGTATGTCTGGTTTGCATTCACCCAATCCATCTCATGCAATTTACACCTAATTGTAAGAATCTGCAGATGTCCCATTCTTTCTCAGCAAATCTTATCTGGGCCACAAACAAGCTGGCACCATTCTGCAGCTTGTCACAGTTCTGCAAAAGGCATATTTAAATTGACCAAATGGCCTAACAGCACAGAAGCCTTTACTCAATTTAGTGTCCTAGCAGCTCCAATTTGGTCAGAATTAACAATCACTGCAGTATAAAATCCTATTTACTAGTATGTGGTTCATGGCTTTCTATGCCTTGGCAATTAAAGTGTTCATCTAAATACTTCTTAAACATTGTGAGAGTATATACATCAGTTTGTGTTAATTCATTATAGAACTATAGAGTTATTGTTTTATCATCGTCCGACTGATAAAACTGCATTTTGGCAATGAAAGCCTCAAATAAATTATTTTTAGTTTAGTTTAGAGATGCAATGCGGAAACTGGCCCTTTGGCCCACCGACCAGCGATCCCCGCATATTAACACTACCCATACATGAAATATGTACAAATTTACATTTATACATTTATACTAAGCCAATAAACCTGTACGTCTTTGGAATGTGGAAAGAAACCGAGAGATCTGGGAGAAAAACCACGCCGGTCACGGGGAGAATGTACAAACTCTATGCAGACAATCACTCGTAGCCAGGTTCGAGCCAGGGTCTCTGGCGCTGTCAGGCAATAGCTCTACCTCTATGCCACCGTATTGTCGTGTTTAAAGAAAATCCATCATAAAGAAATGTTGACACGGTTCTTTACAAAGGTAGATGCAGTTATTTCATTCATGAATTGGTAGTAATCCTTTCAAGAGAGGTTACAAATAAACATGAAACAAGAGGTGACTAGCGTTAGATCATGTGATATAACTTGAATGAAGGTAGAAAGGACTGAATGTTCACACAATTTTTATGAAAACAACACTGGCTTCAAATTGAGTTCAGGAATTCTGAGAGAGACGCACAAAATCATGAGGGAAGTAGAAAGGGTAAATGCAGAGTCTTTCACCCAGAGGAAGTGAAATCAAGAACAAAAGGGCACAAATTTAAGGTGAAGAACATGAGGAGCAACCTTTTCACTCATAGGGAGGTGGATATATGGAATGAGCTGCCAATGAAGGTAGTTAAGGCAGGTACTAAAACAGCACTTAAAAGACCGACACAAAATGCTGGAGTAACTCAGCCGTTCAGGCAGAATCTCTGAAGAGATGTGAAAAAAAATACTTTGCCAGATTCCTATTAAATCTTTTCCCTTTTACCTTAAAACTATGTCCTCTGGTTCTCGATTCCCCTGTTCTGGGAAATAGACTCCGTGCATCTACCCAATCTCATGATTTTATACGCCTCTATAAGATCACCCCTCATCCTCCTGTGCTCCATGGAGTCCCAGTCTGCTCAACCTCTCCCTACAGCTTAGACCTTTGAGTCTTGGCAACATCCTTGTACATTAAATCTTCTCTGCAGCATTTCCAAGTTGACAACATGTTTCCTGTAACATGGTGCCCAGGACTGAACATATTAATCTAAATGCGGCCTCACAAATGTCTCATAAAAGGACGCAAAATGGCCTCCCAACTTCTAAACTCAATACTCTGACTGATAAAGGCCAATGTGCCAAAAGCTGTTTTTGACCACCGTAATTGTATAAAACAATGCACAATTGTGTAAAGCAAAGCAACAGGCTCACTGAATGGATTCACTGACTCGTTTTTCCTGTACAGAACCACAGATACAAACATACTTCAGAAGTTTCATGGCGTGATTACAAAGTTGAACACAAATGGATCGAATCACATTAATATTCTACTTGGGAGGCACTGCTGGGCCACACTCTTGGGTAGCTTTGTGAATATTTACTGTGCACATCACTATTCTGTTGCACAGGTTTTACATGGAAGAATGAACTGGAATCTAAACGAATAAAATACACAGTTGCCTGTGGGTTTGAAATATATTGTTCCATTATTTTCTCTTTCCCTCACAGGGGAGGAAATATGAAGTGAGAGAAGCTAAGACAGTATAAAATCATCATGTGAAAAACACTGGGGAACAGGTGCCTTTGACAGAATAAGAATTTATTGAAGCAGGAAAATTTAAATATATGTGTCTCATTCTCAAACATTGTCCTTCGCTTTCTTGAGCACCAAAATCCAAAGCAATCAAAAATAAATATTAACTGATTTTACATATTTCCACAGAATACAATGCAAAATAATCATTTGCACACCGAGCTGGCTCAGTCACACAATGCCTTTTCACAAACGAGAACGGTTGTAATGTGGTGCCTATAATAGCAAAACCTCTCATGTTGCCTTCAATCACACATACTGTAAGTTAAAACACCCCTTTGCAATTTCTAAATTCCAATTCGACCATTGCTGGGTTTCAGCAGAGAGAGATTTCCTACATTTCTGTGCCTTTCCAAATCACTCAAGTGTCACTAGTGCTCTCTAGTGATCTACATCTCAGTGCTTTTCCCATCCAGAAATGATGTAAAACTGGCAGGCAGGTAGATTGGAGACTAGTTTTGCCTCAGGCTGCTTTTAATCTCCAGCAGATGGAATCGAGTGGATTGCTATGTCAACCTTTCTTACTTTTATTTCTGGCGAAGATTTGAAAAGTACCACCGTGCGACGTGGGGACCTGCCATTTGCCAAAGATGGGTATATATTGACAGCCATTTTAAATCAGTCAACAAGACAGAGGATGAGGATAGTATGCGCTGGAAGCACCTTTAAAGTCAAAGGAAGAATGATTTAGAGGCATAGAGGATGGAAACAAACCCTTCAGCCCAACCTGCTCATGCCGACCAAGTTATCCCATCTACACTGGTCCCACCTGCTCGCGTTTGATCCATGTCCTTTTAAACCTTTCCTGTCCATGTACCTGTCCAAATGTGTTTTAAGTGTTGTTATATACAGTTAAATACAGTTATATTACTACAGATAGCAGTGTGGAAATGTGGACTTGAGAACGGTGAGAGGTGAATGAGGTTGAGATGAGCATAATCTGGATCATTATATATGGTCATAGTTATACAGTATGGAAAGAGGCCTTTCGGCCCAACTAGTTCATGATGCACCATCCACCTTAGTCCCATCTGCCCACATTTGGCCCATGTCCCTCTAAACCCTTCTTATCCATATACCTGTCCAAATGTCTTTTATGTGTTGTAATTGTACCTGTTTCAAATAGTTCCTCTGTTAGCTCATTCCAAATACCCACCATCCTCCGTGTGAAAGAATTGCTCCTCAAATTCCTATTAAATCTTTGCCCTCTCACAAACCTTTGTCCACTGGTTCTTGATTCAACTACTCAGGATAAAATACCCCACCATGATCTTATACACCTCTATAAGATCCCCTTATCCTCCTACGTTTCAAGGAATGAAGTCCGAGCTTGCCCAACCACTCCCCATAGTTCATGCCCTCAAGTCCTGGCAACATCTTGTAACCTTAAACCGCACTTTTCCCAGCTCAATGTTTTATGTTTTATGGGTGTTTGTATTTCTCTCTATGCATATAGTTTGCACTGATAAAATCACATAAATATGTTCAACATAAAAACTTAAATTATTTAACATTTCAATTTTGTGAACAACACTGGAGTTGCACAAACCACAGAGTGGCAGTCACATAAAGCTACAAAAAGCAAGTCCTTTGGCCCATCGAGTCCTCACTGACCATTAACCACCCATTTCACACTAATCTTATATTAATCACATTATTTATTCTTCCCGCATTCTTTTTACATTATACCTATGCACCTGTCAGCTGGTCTGTCTGAAGAAGGGTCCTGAACCAAAACGTCAACTATCCATCTTCACCAGAGATGCTATTTGACCAGCTGAGTTACTCCCGCTACAGTTCCTTCTCATGCAATTTGCTTTTGTAGTTTAGTTAAGAAAACAGCATGGAAACAGGCCCTTCGACCAACTGAGTCTGCACTGATCAGCGATCACCCCATACACTAGCACTATCTTACACACTAGGGACAATTGTACAATTTGCAGTAGCCAATTAACCTACAAACCTGAACGTCTTTGGAATGTGGGAGGAAACCAGAGCACCCGGTGAAAACCCACTCGGGTCACGGGGTGAACGTACAAACTCTGTACAGACAGCAGCCATAGTCAGGAACAAACCCGGGTCTCTGGTGCACTAAGGCAGCAACTCTACCACTGCACCACCATGCTGGCCTCGACCTACTGGCCCATATATATTTGGGATGTGAAGCATCTGGAGAAAAGGCTGGCAAGCATAGAGATAATGTGCAAACCACACAGACAACACCAGGATGAAACTTGGGTCTATGGTTTTATGAGGTAATGGCTCTACTAGCTGCACCATTGTGTTGCCCATTGGTTTTTTAGGACTTGCAACTGACACTTAATGTGTGTTTATTTAATTCTACCAACACATGTAAACTGCTGTGTACTCAAAAACTGAACTATGGGCTGTCTTTGCTAAAAGGGCGATCTCACGGTGCGACCTGAAGCAAGACCTAACATCGTGGGAACCTTCTGCGATAGCTGTACGGCATTCGTGGACCACCGAGGACCTCCGTGGCGCTGACGGCAGGCAGTCGTGTGACTTGCTAAGGTCGGGAGAAAATTCAAACATTTTTGAATTTCTCCAAGAGTGTCTTGAGCAGCATTGCAACATTGTATGAGTGCAGATGCCAGTGCGATATCCGTGCGATATCCGTAATGACTCTTACGAGTACCGTGGGAACTCCTGCAAACGGCAAACCTGTAAGCTTGACAGAAGGGACATAAGGTGAGGTTAACTAAATATATTTTTTACTATCAGATTGATGTCTGCAACTCTTCATTAACACGTCACTACAAGAGGAATGTCTCTAATGTTATAATCCCTCTCATGCTGAAACACAAAATAGTTGAAGGGAGGTGAAATAATCACATTTTTATTCTTTTTCATTTTTGAGTGTGGCTGAGCTATTGTACTCTCAATTGCTGAGCTATTGTAACGTTTCGGCCCGAAAAGTTGCCTATTTCTTGTGCATGTGTCGGAAGGAACAGCAGATGCCGGTTTAAAGAGAATGAGTAACTCGACGGCAGGCAGCATCTTTTGGGAGAAGGAATGGGTGACATTTCGGGTCGAGACCCTTCTGATATGCTGCTTGTCCCGCTGAGCTACACGTTGTGTCTATCTTCGTTTTAATCCAGCATCTGCAGATCCTTCCTGACCGAACCCGATTGGAAGATGAGAGGCTGGGCGATAGAAATCATTAATTGAATTAAATAACTAGATACCTGTCTAATCGTATCTACAGGATTGGACAGGCTAGATGGAGGAAGAATGTTCCCGATGTTGGGGGAGTCCAGAACCAGGGTCCCAGTTTTACAGTCTACCGTGGGAACTCTTTAATTACAGCGGGAAACCTTCAGTTTCCCAGGGGGTCGGGACGGGACTGGAGTTGGGAGGGAAAGGTGGGGGAGTCGAGGGAGAAGAGGGGGAGACAGATGGGGGTGTCTTCATTTAGTGGTGGTGGGTGTCTGTCACTGAAACAGGCAGGTGAGATTTCACATTCACCTTGAGTGTGCCTCTCTCTCTCTCTCTCTCTCTCTCTCCCTCCCTCCCTCCCTCCCTCTCACACAGGCATGAATGGATGAACTCCGCGGGCCAGGCATTCATCTACCGATAAGAATCTGTCTCGTTCATCCCCCCAATTCACACCGGAGAGAAGCGAATGCTACAGTAAGTAAGCGGGGGCAGCAGCATCTATGGAACGATGGAGATAGGGAACGTTTCGGCCCTGCTGCAGGGGGGGAGTTTCTCCAGGGGGGGGGGGAGGGGGAGAGAGGGGGAGGGGGGGGGGGAGGGGGAGGGGGAAGGAGGGGGAGAGAGGGAAGGGGGGGGGGACCTGGGGAGGGAGGAGGAGATGCTGCCTGGCCCGCGGAGTTCATCCATTCATGCCTGTGTGAGGGGGAGGGAGGGAGGGAGAGAGAGAGAGAGGCACACACAAGGTGAATGTGAAATCTCACATGCCTGTTTCAGTGACAGACACCCACCGCCACTAAATGAAGACACACCCATCTGTCTCCCCCTCCTCTCCCTCGACTCCCCCACCCTTCCCTCCCAACTCCAGTCCCATCCCAAGTTCGGTCTGTGAAACGCAACACGCCAGCCCCGACAACCAGCCCGGTGGTCAGTCCTTTGAAGATAGACACCAGTTGCTTGGAGCAACTCAGCGGGACAGGCAGCATCTCTGGAGAGAAGGAACGGGTGGCTTTTCGGGTCGAGAGCCTTCTTGAGACTGAAAGTTTCACCTCTCAGTAGATCATAAAATAACACAATCATCACGGTCAATGTGAGACACAGTCTTTATTCATATTTGACAAAATAAAAAGACGACTTCTTGCACATATTGAGAGAAGGTGCATCACACCAAACAACATTTGTCTAAAAAAACACAGATTATTCTTCAGCTCATTAAAGGGCTCGGGTGAAAAAAACCAATATAGTGTGTGACAACAAAGTAACATCATTTGTGCCACGTGATTAACTACACTACAGTCCACGATGTTCATTCACGATTAATGGGAAAGATCGGGAGACGGACAAGTCACTCGCAAAAATGACAGAATTGCAGAGTACCGTGGGAACTCTTTATCTACCTCCCGCTATATCGTGCGGAACTCTTACTGGACCACGACCACTTCACTCGGGTGACATCTTGCATCAAGTCGCACCATGAGATCTAGCCATTAGGGCACTAGAATTTTACTTTTTGAATTATTTTGTTTACTGTGTTATCTACATAAGGTCACTAGACTAAGTGGGACCCATTGCGTCAAGCTTCACATGGGAGAGCTGGCCCCCAATGCAATATTCCACCTCTTCACCAATTCCAATATTGCTGGCCAGTGGGGGATTAGGGGGGGGGGGGGCTTTCTGGAGCTCTAGTATGGGTGTTGTGGGTCGAAGGGACTGGTTTCCACAGGGCTAGTATGGACATTGTGGGCCGAATGGATTATTGGGCTGGCAGCTCAGTCACTCAGGCTTGGCAGCTCAGTTACTGATGCCAGGCAGCTCAGTCACTGAGGCCAGCCAGCTCAGTAACTCAGGCTTGACAGCTCAGTCACTGAGGCCAGGCAGCTCAGTCACTGCGGCCAGGCAGCTCAGTCAGTCAGGCCAGGCAGCTCAGTCACTCAGGCCAGGAAGCTCAGTTACTCAGGCCAGGCAGCTCAGTCACTCAGGCCAGGCAGCTCAGTCACTCAGGCCAGGCAGCTCAGTCACTCTGGCCTGGCAGCTCAGTCACTCAGGCCTGGCAGCTCAGTCACTCAGGCCAGGCAGCTCAGTCACTCAGGCCAGGCAGCTCAGTCACTCAGACCAGGAAGCTCAGTTACTCAGGCCAGGCAGCTCAGTCACTCTGGCCAGGCAGCTCAGTTACTCAGGCCAGGCAGCTCAGTCACTCAGGCCAGGCAGCTCAGTCACTCAGACCAGGAAGCTCAGTTACTCAGGCCAGGCAGCTCAGTCACTCTGGCCAGGAAGCTCAGTTACTCAGGCCAGGCAGCTCAGTCACTCAGGCCAGGCAGCTCAGTCACTCTGGCCTGGCAGCCCAGTCACTCTGGCCTGGCAGCCCAGTCACTCAGACCAGGCAGCTCAGTCACTCAGGCCTGGCAGCTCAGTCACTCAGGCATGGCAGGCTGACAGATCATTAACTCAGGCCTTGCGGGCTTCAACTGAGAAACTGCCAGAAATTATGCCGTGAACAGGTGTCAGACTCTGTGAGAGAGAAGGGGGAAAGTGGAAGGTGGAAATCAATTTTAGACATTTTCAATTTTTTTGCAGATTACAGCAATGAAGGAGGAAAGACTATACTTACGTGGATGTCTGGAGTGCTAGTATGGGTGTTGTGCGCTGAAAGGACTGGTTTCCTGAGGGCTAGTATGGACATTGTGGACTGAATGGATTCTTGGACTGGCAATTCACTTACTCATGGCTGGTGTGGTGGCAGTTCACTCAGTCACCCCTCTCTTCAACCACCACCCCCCCCCCCCCCCCCCCCCCCCCACCCTTGCCACCTCCCCCCCCCCCCCCCCCCCCCCATGCATTCAGTCCATCTCCCCTCAACCTCCCCCCCCCCCGCACTCTTAGTGGGTCTCCAACAGTGCAGCCATTCCTGCCTATTAGTTTCCCAATGTGATGAAGAAAATGCAGACATGGCATGTGGAGAAAGGATTTATTAAAGTTTAAATTGTGAATGATTCTTAAAATATAACAACAATTTAAATGTTAAAGATGAGATTTATTAAGTTATTTCTTGTTGTGCCTCTTGTTGTGTTCTGCTGCTCACTGCCTCTTGATGACTCTTTGCTGTTGATATTAAAAAAAACAATTTTAATGTAGAGAGATTGAGCGGTCAAATTTTAACAAAGAAAATCTGAGAATTCACCTCAAAAGTCATAATTCAGTGCTGGCCTGCAAATCCAATCTCATAGCATTTGAAGCGGAGTGCAGGCAGAAAGTCCAACCTCACAGCACTCCAAGCAGAGTGCAGGCAGCAAGTCCAACCTCACAACACCCCAAGCAGAGTGCAGGCAGCAAGTCGAACCTCACAGCACTCAAAGCAGAGTGCAGGCAGCAAGTCAAACCTCACAGCACTCCACACAGAATGCAGGTAGCAAGTCCAACCACACAGCACTCCAAGCAGAGAGCAGGCAGAAAGTGCAACCTCACAGCACTACAAATAGAGTGCAGGTCACCAATTCCACAGCATTTCAAGCAAAATGGACACACATACACTCATACACACAGTCACACACACACACAGACACACACAGCAACACATAGACACACACACACACACAGACACACACACAGACAAACACACACAAAGACACACTCACACACACATGCACAACACACAAACTCATGCACACACCCACACACACTCACACTCACACACACACATACACATACACACACAAAGACACACTCACACACACATACACAAACACAAAGACACACTCACAAACACGTACACACACTCACACGCTCATGCAGACACTCACACAGACACTCACACAGACAGTCACACATCCACACAGACATTCACAAACTCACACAGACACTCTCACACACAGACTGACACACACACACTCGCACAAACACACTCTCACAGACACAGACACACAGACAGACGCAGCCAGACACACATACAGAAACAAGGAGGCAGACACTCAAACACACAGACAGCCACACAGACACAGACACTCACACACAGACACTCACACAAAGACACATGAACAGGCAGACACACAGACAGTCAGACACACGCAGGAACAGACACATGCACAGACAGACACACGCACAGCCAGACACACGAACAGACAGACACACGCATAGACAGACACAGGCGCGGACAGACACACGCACAGACAGACACACGTACAGGCTGACAAATGCACAGATAGACACATGCACAGACAGACACATGCATAGAAAGACGCACGCACAGACCAACAGATGCACAGACAGACACACGCACAGACAGACACACGCACAGACAGACCCACACAGAAACATACACAGGCAGACAGACGCTCAGACAGACACGCACACAGACACACATACAGACATACACACGCACAGCCAGACACACGCAAAGACACATGCACAGACACACACACACACAGACACATACACATACACTCACACACAGCTAAAGACACACTCACACACACATACACACAAACCCAAAGACACGCGCACACACACCATACATATGACAGTAAATCTTTTTGAATACTCAAATGGCTGAGCGTGGCGTCTCCACAGCCTTCCGCAGTCAGCAACATTTCCGCATTCAGCATGACCTCTGCACTCACCGAAAATGATGTAATCAACGTGACCTGTCCACTAAGCGTAAATCACAAAATGAGCGGGACTTTTGCAGTAAACACGGTCGGACGTAATAAAACTTTTATTCCTTCAAGCCACAGCTGCAAAAGCCACAGTTGCAAAAGCCACAGTTGCAAAATACACAGTTGCAAAAGCCACAGTTGCAAAGGCCACAGTTGCAAAGGCCACAGTTGCAAAGGCCACAATTGCAAAAGGCACAGTTGCAAAAGGCACAGTTGCAAAATCCACAGTTGCAAATGCCACATTTCAAAAGCCACAGTTTAACAACACATAAAGTTCACTCACAGGTCAGTAGACACTCAGTGTTCTGTAGATACCCAGCTCAGACTGAGAGTCGTGACCTCTCCTGCACCATCTTGCAGCGACTGAGCCACGTCCAGACTTCCGGGTTTGATAGCCCCTCCCCCCACCCCCCGGAAGGGACATGGCCTTCATGGTGGGGATTGACAGGAGAGAGAATCTCAACATTTTTCAAACACTAATAAATATTTTATTTTTCATCGATAGGAAAAATCCTCGGCACCTGATGGGGGGGGGGGGGACACACGACGACTCTGAGTAAGATGGCCAAAAATCACTGCCGTAAGTGGTAGCATTTTTTTCTAAAATCAATACAGAGCACAAACGGGAAGTGGTCAAGATGAGGCTTTTAGTTATATATAGATGGTCATGGAGTCATGCAAATTGGACATAGGTCCTTCTGCCCAACTCACCCATGTCGCCCAACATGTCCCATCTGCAATAGACCCACATGCTTACTTTTGATGGATATGTATTGAGTTTTAATAGTAGAAACAAGGGACCGCAGATGCTGGAAGAAAAAACCCAATATAAAATCTGGAGAGCCTCAGCGGGTCAGACAGCGTCTCTGGAGAACATGGATAGGTTATGGTCCTTGACGTCTGAAGAAGAATCTCAACCCAAAATGTCACCTGTCCATGTTCTCCGGAGATGCTGCCTGACCTTCTGAGTTACTTCAGCATTTTGTGTCCAGATTCTTAGGTGATTGATTAAATCAGGTTCAATAACTCTAAAATATGAATAAACGTACTGATTATTGAACAACAGATTAAACATAACAGACATAGAGTCAAACTCAAACTCAACAGCGATAAGACAGAATTCCTCCTCATAGGCTCCAAATCCACACTCAGCAAAATCAATAACCCCACTCTCACCATCGACGGCACCACTGTCTCCCACTCTCCCCAGGCCTGCAAACTTGGCGTGATCTTTGATTCCACCCTCTCCCTTGAGCCTCACATCCGCCATGTCATTAAAACCTCCTTCTTTCATCTCCGCAACATCGCCAAACTCAGACCCTCTCTCACACCTCCCGCTGCTGAAAGACACATCCAGCCTTCATCTCCTCCCGACTGGACAATTGAAACTCACTTCTCCTTGGCATCAGCTCCACCTACATCAACCGACTCCAACTGGTCCAGAACGCAGCCGCCCGACATCACCCACACCAAATCCTGGCATCACATCACTCCAGTCCTCAAACAACTTCACTGGCTTCCCATCTCCCACCGGATCACCTACAAAATCCTGGTCCTCACCTACAAAGCCCTCCACCATCTGCCCCCCCCATATTTCACTGACCTCCTCTCCCCCTACCAACCCTCACGGTCCCTCAGATCCACATCAGCCGGTCTCCTCTCCATCTACAAGTCCAACCTCTGCAGTTTTGGGGATAGAGCCTTCTCCAGGGCAGCTTCCAGGCTCTGGAACTCCCTCCCCCAACTGATCCGCAATTTTGTGTCCCTCACCATCTTCCAGTCCCGCCTCAAGACCCATCTCTTCACCTCTGCCTATCCTTAGCCATACGTCCCCCTCCCTTTTCATCTGTGCATGAATTGCCTCATAATGTGTTTTGAATTGAATTCTGTCTTTAATTTGTGTACTAGTCATGTCTCTACTATTTATTTCATTCCCCTTACATGTTTCTCCTCTACTTGCTAAATTTTTGTAAGGTGTCCTTGAGACTCTTGAAATGCGCCCATAAATAAAATGTATTATTATTATTATTAGAGTCATAAGAATAGAGTAATACAGTGTGGAAACAGGCCCTTCGGCCCAACTCGCCCACACCGGCCATTGGTGGTTGGTGGCGGCGCCTAACGGCAGCGGCTCGACTACAGTCGTCCGTCTTTTTTTTATTTTTGTCTTGATAAATGTATGTTTTGAGCTTAATTTTTATTATTTTTTATTTATTTTTTAGCTGTGTATATGTGTGGGGGGGTGGAGCGGGGGGTGTGGGGGAAACCGTTTAATCTCTTCCCTGTACGGGGACCCGACTTTTTCCCTGTCGTGTCTCTGGTGTCGTTGGGCCTAACATCGAGGAGCCAGTGGCGGTCTCCGGCCGGGACCAACCTGAGGGCTCCAGTCGCAGAGCCTGTGGACCTGACAACGCAAAGCTGGCCATCTTCAGAGCGGGGAGAGCTGTGGTGGCGCGCGGCTGTGACCCGACTTTGGAGCTTCCGAAGCACTGGCTGCAGGCCCGGTGGACAGGAACATCGAGAGCTACAGGTCTCTGGGGGGAGACCACTTTTCGGAGCTCCCGCAACGGCAGCTTCTCCCGCTGGAATCGCAGGGTTGAAAGGACACGGAGCGGGGCCTAACATCGCCCGGTGTGGGTTAGTGGCCACGGGGACTTACCATCGTCACCGGGGGCTCTAACATCGGAGCCCCAGTTCACCTAGATGCTGCAGTTGGACTGCTGGACCACGGTTGGTCTGCTTGATCCGCGGGGTTTAAAGGACATGGAGCTGGGGCCTAACATCACCCAGTGGGGCTATATGGCCACGGGACTTACCATCCTATCAAGCGGGGGGCTTTAACATCGGAGCCCCAGTTCGCCTAGACGCTGCAGTTGAGGAATAAAGGGAAGAGATAAGACTTTGCCTTCCATCACAGTGAGGAGGTGTTGGAGACGCACTGTGATGGATGTTTATGTAAACTGTGTTAAGTGTGGGTCTTGTGTTTTTTTGTAATGTAAAAAATTGTAGTAAATGTAATTTCGTTCAAACCTAGGTTTGAATGACAATAAATAGCATTCCATTCCACAATGTCCCAGCTACCCTAGTCCCACTTGCCTGCGCATGGTCCATAACCCTCCAAACTTTTCCTACCCATGTACATTTCCAACTGTTTCTTAAATGATGGGATAGTCCCAGAGCAGAAACTGTTTCCAAAAAAAGTCATGGTCATACAGTGTGGAAACAGGCCCTTCAGCCCAACACACCGATCAACATGCCCCATCTACACTCTTCCCACCTGTTGCATTTGGCCCATATCTCCCTAAACCTGTGCTATCCATGTACCTGTCTAAATGTTTCTTAAATGGTGCAACTACACCTGTCTAAATGTTTCTTATGGCCTGTCCCAATTGGGCGACCTAATATGTGAGTTTAGAAGACCTTAGGCGAGTTAAAAAAATGGCAAGGTAGTGTTGACTCGCCAAAGTAGAATACCTTCTACAACCTCCTACGACTATGTCTATGACCTTCTTCCACCTCCTTCGACTATGTAAGTTTTACTCGAGGATGGTCTCTGGCAAATTGGACCACAAATAGTGGAGAGTGAGGACGACCCCCCTCGACCTCAGTCGACCACACCGAAGACCAACCACGATTAACTACGACTGGAAAATGATCACATGATAAAATGATGTCATGTTCGCATTTTTTTTTTTCACTATAAAAAGCCTCCCAGGTTTTTTTTTCAATCATTCGGAACCATGCATGCAAGGAAATAACTAGTGAGGAGGAGAGCAGTGAAAATAGTACTAGTGCTATATGCAGCAGCCCTTTTGCTTCTGCAGCATAAAGGTAGAAGGGAAAGAACAAGGGTGAAGAGGAAGCACAAGAAGAGGTCTCAGTGGGTGAAGCCCCTCTTTCAAAGAAGATTCAGGCTTGGACAGTATTAGAACATAATAAATGTGCTGCATGAGGAGGATTTGTCTGCTTTTAGAAACTTCACAAGAATACCGCCTGAGTTGTTTAATGAGCTGAAGACAAACGTGGGCCCCCTGCTGAAATAAAGCACACCTATATGAGAAAGGCACTTTAATCAGGCACTTCTTTTCCGTTCCTGTACATTTATCATACCGGATGGTATTCTGCTGGCACCATTCAACAAGGTCTCCCTCCTGTTGCCTGTTGAAGGCAAAGATCCTGTAGCAGAGCAAGAAAGTCCACTCGAAGAAAAAACCGTAGTAGGGTAATCTTCAGCACCATTTCCGTAACTGGCTTCCGTCTCCGCTGTAGTATCTTTGCTGTGGCATGGCGTCTTGATACTTTGTGTGTGTGTGTGTGTGTGTGTGTGTGTGTTTGTTTGGCGGCGTCTGTAGGCACCAAGAGCGAGCGAATGCATGGACAGATGGACAAAAGCAATGATCATAGATGCCATTTCAGACTACCAATCAAGGGAAAGGGAAACGGGAGATATAGGCTTATCTTCCATTCATTTGTCCTTAGTACTCTCTATATCTCGTGTTCCTCTTTCCCCTGACTCAGTCTGAAGAAGGGTCTCGACCCGAAATGCCACCTATTCCACTAGATGATCCTTGCTTTCGTCCATCTGTCTGCTCGTTCACTCGCCCTTGGATTAAGTAGCGCAGTGTAAAGCTGCGAATTCCCGCACGGGATGTGTTTGCGAGAAAAAGTGTGAGAGAGACCCCGACACTTGCACATCTCCGTTTATTCCCCCATCACACGAATGTTGCATTTATGTTGTAGGTTAAACACAGTTTTCTGAAAACTAAGTGACTGAAGAAGGGTCTCAGCCCAAAACGCCACCCATTCCTTCTCTCCAGAGATGCTGCCTGTCCGCTGAGTTACTCCAGCATTTTGTGTCTACCTTCCTTCTAAAAATAAACCCTGGTCCCGCAATGTTTTAAAACACACAAAAAAAAGATCATGTTTTTTGCCACATTCAGGTCCCCCCCTCCACCCGTCCGGGGAAATGAAAGTGTTTATTTTTTTGTAGTAGAGGAGGGAGGAGGATGAAATCGCTCAGTAACGGGTCATGGCAGCTATCGAAAAAGTCGACCCGAAATATCACCTATTCCTTCTCTCCAGAGATGCTGCCTGATCAGCTGAGTTACTCCAGCCTTTTGTGTCTGTCTTCGGGTTTAAACCAGCATCTGCAGTTCCTCCCTGTACAAGTTATGTGCCGTTTTAACTGAACGCATAACTGAAGTCGGGTCGGGGTTACTGAAATGACGGAAGTTATGCTCCCTTGCGTACTACACGTCAGCCCATTGGATTTGGCAGGAGTGGTCGATCTTGCTCCGCTATAGGATCTTTAGTTGAATGTATAGGGCATAACCTTCCTCCAGCCCTCCCTCACCAATGGGGCATCTACCTCTGATGCTCTCTCAGGCACAGCAGAAGAGGTGGAGGTGGGGACATTGCCTACCACCCTGGTCTCCTGCTCCAGGGAGCTCTCATGCAAGGCTTCCTCCACCTGTGCCATCTCTTCCTGCCACTCCTCCTCCTGGGTGGGCAACACCTGCATTGCAGGTTTTTTGGAGGGTTGTGTCCTGCCCCTACACTGCTACCTTTTAGGTGTCATCTCTACACAAATGTCTCCTCCCAAAAACTCTCCAGCTATGAATGAACACGGCCGGGAGTGGCTGAGGTCACGTGCTGATATTTACATTACCATTTTTTTCTACTCACCTTTTTTTTCTCAAGGGCCAGTTACCTTCAACTACCTTCGAGTACCTACAACTACCTATGACTACCTATGACTAGCATCAAGACCTACTACGACCTACCTACGAGTAAAAAAGTATCGATTTTTTCCATGGTGATCTTTTATTACTCGCGGGCATTTTTTATCAGGTTGGAAAAACGCCGCGACCTACTTGAGGCCTCGAGTACACGGAGATCACTCTCGAGCATGAAGGAGAGTTATGAAGACCTCCTACAACCTCCTACGACCTCGTGGCAACCATGCTATGATTATGAGTCGAGGGCAAACTCGCCAGAACTCGCCAATTAGGTCGCCCAGTGGCTCAGGGGCTTAAATGTTGCAAATACCTCCTCTGGCAGCTTGTTCCATACATCCACCACCTTCTGTGTGATAAAGTGACCCCTCAGGTTTCTATTAAATCTTTCCCGCTTACTTTAAATCTATGCCCTTTGGTTCTCAATGCTTCTACTCTGGGCAAGAGACTGTGCGTCTACCCGATCTATTCCTCTCATGATTTTGTACACCTCTATAAGATCACCCCTCATCCTTCTGCACTCCAAGGAATAGGTTTGAGCCTGCTCAACCTCCCCCTACAGCTCAGGGCCTCGAGCCCTGGCAACAACCTCAGAACTCTTCTTTGCAACTTTTCCAGCTTGACAACATGGAACACAAACATCAACAGACAAGAGATGCCTGAAGTGATTAATTACGAACTGTCAAGAGTGGAGTAATATTACTTGGTTCAATTCTTGTCACAGATGTGCTGATGGAGGAGGTCAATTTAGTAGGTATGACAAGATTCCCACGGATGCCCTACCAGTGTTTTAATTATGCGTTCTGCTCTGACAAGCAATCAACGTCTGCATAAATAGTGAGTGCGTAAGTCATCTTCTGCCAGAGGCTGTCACCAGTGAAACTGAAGCAATGGCATTGTAGGCAACAATTATGAGTTTAGTTTATTGTCACCTGTTCCTCGGTACAGTGAAAAGCTTTTGTTGCATGCTAACCAGCCAGCTGAAAGACAATACATGATTACAATCGAGCCATCCACAGTACAGATACATAATAAAGGGAATAACGTGAATAACCTTTAGTGCAAGATAAAGTCCACTCAAGTCTGATCAAAGATAGTCTGAGGGTCTCCATTGAGGTAGATGGTAGCTCAGGACTGGTTTCTATTTGTTGGTAGGATGGTTCAGTTGTCTGATAACAACTGGGTTAAACTGTCCCTGAACCTGGAGGTGTTTTCATACTTCTGTACCTTTTGCCTGATGATAGAGGGGAGGAGTCGAAAGTGTGCATTATCCTGGTTGCCTTGTCGAGGCAGTGCGAGATGTAAATGTTGTCAATGGAAGGGAGGCTGGTCAAAGAACGATTTTCAGTAGGCCATGATAACGGTATCTATTCTCACGCACCCTATGAATTTGAAGAGTCAGAATGAACAGTCTTAAGACTAGTCCAGACCCGAAACCTCACATGTCCATTTTCTCCAGGGAAGTTGCCTAACCCGTTGAGTTACTCCAGTATTATTTTGCCTATCTTCCAAATTAAACTAATTTTTGTGTGACTTGGAGATAAATCAGATTCAGATTCAGATTCAGATTCAATTTTAATTGTCATTGTCAGTGTACAGTACAGAGACAACGAAATGCATTTAGCATCTCCCTGGAAGAGCGACATAGCAATTATTTGAATAAATAATAATAAGTGTCCGGGGGTGGGGGGGGTGGTGATTGGCAGTCACCGAGGTACGTTGTTGAGTAGAGTGACAGCCGCCGGGAAGAAGCTGTTCCTGGATCTGCTGTTCGGCAACGGAGAGACCTGTTGCGCCTCCCGGATGGTAGGAGGATAAAAAGTCCATGGTTGGGGTGAGAGCAGTCATTGGCGATGCTGAGCGCCCTCCGCAGACAGCGCTTGCTTTGGACAGACTCAATGGAGGGGAGCGAGGAACCGGTGATGCGTTGGGCAATTTTCACCACCCTCTGCAATGCCTTCCGGTCGGAGACAGAGCAGTTGCCATACCATACTGTGATGCAGTTGGTAAGGATGCATCTTCAAATAAACAAGTGATGATGTTTTCATCCTCCTGCCACGCTGGTCCTTCCAGGGGGAAGAGGATGTGAGTTTGGGAAACACCAGGATAGACCTGGTGACCAACCTCAAATTATTTTGTCAATACACCACAGCCATGGTTCTCTAACTACCTTGTCTCTTTCTTTAAAGTCTAATTTATAATGAGGCAGACTGGGCGTTGTATAGTGTCTGTAGAGAACCTCCTGTGAGGTTGGGGATGTGTAGTGACCTGTTACTATGGGTCTGAAGTCACCAACTCTCAAACCAAGTGGGAAGAATGGCCAGCTTACAACCCAGCGAATATTGATTTCTCTAATTTCAACTAACCCGTGCATTCCCTCTCTCTCCACCACTCCCTCACTATTACCACCCTGCTTGTTTCACTGTTCGTAATCCTTCATTATCACCTCTTCCGCAGCCAACAATGGATCACTGTGGGCTCCATCTTTTCTTGGTCATTGGCGCTGTCTCTGATTTGTTCTGTACCTCTTCACAAATCTAGTTTCCCTCTCCCCTGACTATCTGAAGAAGGGCCTTGACCTGAAACATCTACTATTCTTTTTCTCCAGTGATGCTGCCTGACCTGCTGAATTACTCCAACTTTGTATGACCATCTTGGGGAAGAATAGTAAGCTTCCTTAAAGAAGGGTCATTGTAAACCAGTTGGATTCTGTTGCAATCAATCAGTGCAGACATTGTGGGCCAAAGGGCCCATCCCTGCACTGTACTGTTCTATATTCTATGTTTTACGCTTTTCTACGCCTTCCGTGAGATTCAGGAATTAAAAAATTCAGCAGCTCAGTTTTATGGAATATCCATTCTCTGAATCAAATCACTTGGGAGTACTAAACTTCAAATCGAGCCTTGAAGTCTCTCACACCATCAAACGTTGGAAAGAGAACAGCTTAAGCCAGACCAGTGTAACTTCTGATTTGTTCAGCGGTACAGAAACAGCAGACATCAGGGTTTTAATGATCTACGAGATTGTCATTAACTTCTGAAGATTTGTTGATGAGCCTTCAGAAATCAGCATGCTAAAGTCTCGCTGGAGTTAATTTTGAATTTGCAGTGGCCCAGTCTCAAGCTGAAATAAACATCATTAAAAACAACTTGTCACAGCTAATTTTTCTTTTCTCTGTGCCTGCTCCACTGGATTCCATTCTACCTGCTGAAAAGCAACAAATAAACAAAGTGTAATCATGGGCATTAATTAATGTCGATGATGACTAAGGCTTGGATTGAAGTTTTGCAATGGATTAACTTGGTTTTCATTACAATCTGACAGGTCATGGTACGACTGTGATATTAACATAGGAAATTCAAACGCTTGAGCATTCATAGTCTGAAGAAGGATATCGATCTGAAACGTTTTCTATCCAGGTTCTCCGGAGATGCTGCCTAGCCTGACCTGCTAAGTTACTCCAGAGCTTTGTCTTCTTTTGTGTATTAACCATCATCTGCAGTTCTATGTTTCTACATTCAGAGTTCAGAGTGACTATAATAGGCCATCACAGTGGCGCTGTGGTAGAGTTGCTGCCTCACAGTGCCAGATACCCAGGTTCCATCCTGACCACGGGTGCTGTCTGTACGGAGCTGGTATAGTCTCCCTGAGACCACATGGGTTTTCTTCGGGTGCTCTGGTTTCCTCTCACACTCCAAATACGTCCAAGTTTGTCAATTAATTGTCTTCTGTGAAATTCTAAATTGTCCCTAGTGTGTAGGATCATGCTAGTGTATGGGGTGATCACTGGTTGGCAAGGACTCGGTGGACTGAAGGGCCTGTTTCCACTCTGTATCTCTAAAGTCTAAAAGTCTAAAGTCTACAATAGATAAAGATGTGCATGCACCTTTAAAAAAATGTGTAAAGACTTTTCTTTAAATTGTTGCATTTTGTTCAGTGTTTACTATTTTCAAGGTGTGTTCACAGATATCTCTATACTTGGCAATTGCCCTGTGGAGTAGATCATGTGAGGGACTAGGAACTGCAGATGCTGATTTACCAAAATAGGTACAAAGTGCTAGAATAACTCAGCGAGTCAGACGGTACCTCTGGAGAACATGGACAGGTGAAATTTCGGATCGCGACCCTTCTTCGTGAAGAAGGGTCCCAACTTGAAACCTCACCTGACCAATCCCTGGTTAACTGATGATGCTTGATTCGTTGAGTTCCTCCAGCATTTTGTGTTTTGTTACTTAGTATTTCTCAGTTGATTTCATTACTTTTTCTGTGATTTTGTGTTTTAAGTTCAAAAATATTATTTTATTAAATACTTGACAAGTGTCAAATGTCATTGAATGTTTGCAAAAATATCAAGACGTGCACCGCAATCATACTGACATTCTTGATAATTTGTTTCCACACTGTATCTTAAAACTGAACTAAACTAAACCTTTACCTTTATAAGTTAAATTGTTCTGTCTTTACATTGAATTTGTGGGTGAGCAAAAAAAATCAATGGTTGGCATTGACTCAGTGCATCCAGGGTCCTGTTTCCATGCTAAAATGCCACAGCCCAATTAATGGTGTTGTCCATTTTAATTTTAAGTTCAAAGTCTTTTCCGGACATTTTATTCCATTCATTCCAATGAAACATTCCAGAGCATTAAAAAAAAAAAAAAATAGAGTTCATACTTGATGTGACCTCTGTAGTGCTCAGGAGATTAATCTTCAATTGAAAGAGACCTTGAGCAATCCTGAATGATCAGCAAAATGAAGGTAAGTCAATCGGACTCCGCTTCTTTATGGTTCAGGCTCATTTCCCCCGATATACAGATGCTATTCGTGCCTTCCAAGCTATGTGTCTGATTCCATGCTGCTCCACATGCAGAGATGATTTCAGTTCATTTATTGTATGTTACGTTTCAAGCGAGCAGGTTGACAAGGTTTTGCCATTAGTGCAAACCTGGTAATTGCATTTTCAAAGCCCCATTAACATTTTCTGTGTTTTCTATAAAAACAAATAAGAGTGGAATTGTTTCAAATGGCAGAGATGAAACCGCACAGAGATGCAAATTAACTGTGAGGATACGACTATTTACAGCATGATTAAACTGGTCCTGCAATAATCCAGTCCAAAGCATTATTTATCCATCCATATAAAGTATATGGAATATATTATGTATTTTACAGATTTGCAAACACAATACAAAGTACTGAAGTGATGAATTGCTGTTGGGGGATGAAATTATTCTCTACACACATCTACTGTGTTTAATGGAACTTGAATGATTGCTTCTTTTCAGTGCACAGCTTCTGAAACTTTGAAATCTTCCTGGAAACTTTAAAATGCTAGAGTATCCTAAAGTTAATGTGCAAAGGACAAGTTTTTCCCTGCAGGCCCACTGCTCACTGAACTTCAGTGCATTCAAAAAGTATTCAGACCCCTTCACTTTTTCCACATTTTGTTACATCACAGCTCCATTGTAAAATGGATTCAATTGTTTTTTTTTGTCATCAATCTACACACAATACCCCATAATAAAAAAGGGAAAACAGGTGTTCAGACATTTTTGCAAAGTAATAAAAAATAAATAATGGAAATATCACTTTTACATAAGTATCCAGACCCTTTACTCAGTGCTTTGTTGAGGCACCTTTGGCAGCAATTACAGCCTCAAGTCTTCTTGGGTATGACGCTACAAGCATGGCATACCTGTATTTGGGTAATTTCTCCCATTCTTCTCTGCATATTCTCTCAAGCTCTGTCATGTTGGATCCTTCTTTCAGACTGAAGAAGCGTCTCGACATGAAACATCATCCATTCCTTCTCTCCAGAGATGCTGCCGGTCCCGTTGTGTTACTCCTGCATTTTGTGTCCATCTTCAAATGGCGTTACGCGCTCCAGACGGCTGTGCAGGCGAATGAAGTCGCGCGCGACCTTTGCGGGACCTTCGCGCCTCAATGCGACCACGAGGTTGCGTAATTAACGTGCCAAGGTCATGTAAGTGGGACAGGGGCTTAACAGTAATGCGGTGGCCAGAAAGGCATGCAATACTCCAAATACAGCCAAACAAAAGTCTTATAAAGCTGCACTATGGCTTTCTGGCTCTTACTAATGTCCTGACAGATGGAGGTAAACATAAAGGAAACAGTTTGGAAGAGATTTACTGGAACTGTTCCGGATCCTAATAGGTTTTGATTGAGTAATGAAAAATAAGGCATTATCTTGTGGCAGAGGTGAAAGATTGAAGACTGAAGATCCAGAGGTATCATCAAATTGTCTCTCAGTGACTCCACTGGCAGATTCAGGAGATATCATCCAGCTTGTACACTTCCATCATAAGATGACGATTGAAAATTAAATGGTTGTAAAATATTGAATGAAAGACGCAGCTATATAGTAGCTCCACCATCCCTTTAAAGATAGAACATAGAACAATACAGCATAGGAATGGGTCATTCAGCCCACATCTTTTATGCCAAACATAATGCCAAGTTAAATTGATCTCAGGTACACAAAAAAGCTGGAGAAACTCAGCGGGTGCAGCAGCATCTATGGAGCGAAGGAAATGGGCAATAGGAAATTGATCTCATCTGCCGGTACATAATCCATAGCACCTTCATTCCTAGCACTTCCATGTGCCCATGTAAAAGCCTCTTAAACGCCACTATCACACCTACCACCATCACCACCCTTGGCAAAGTGTTCAAGGCCCGCACTACTCTTTGTATAAAATACTTGCCCCACGCATCTTCCTTTAACATTCCCGCTCTCACCTTATACTAAGCTATGCTCTCCAGTGTTGGACATTTCCACCCTGGGAAAAAGGTTCTGACTGTAAGCCCCATCTATGCTTGACATAATTTTATATGTTTGATCAAGCCTCTCAATCTCCAACACAAAGCAAACTACACAAAGGACGATGTTCGAAATCACCTGGAACATCATGGTGGTGCGATGGTAGATTTGCTACCTTACTAAGCAAGAGACCTGGGTTCGATCATGATTGCAGGTGCAGTCTGTAGGGAGTTTGTAAATTCTCCCCGTGACCTTTGTCGGTTTTCTCCGGGTGTTCCGGTTTCTCCCACAATCCAAAGACGTACAGGTTTGTAGGTTAATTGGATTTGGTAATGATTATAAATCATCTCTAGTGCATAGGGTACTGATGCTGTATGGGGATCGCTGGTCGGCGTGGACTCGGTAGGCAACGGAGCTGTTTCCGTGCTGTATTTTTATCGCTAAGCTAAACATTTTACGGCCAAAGATGAAATGCTTCTTTATCCAGTACATTTGGGTGAATGCCACCAGTTCTAACTCTAAACCATAGAGAAAGGCTGAATTAACTGTTAGTGTACAGAATGATCACTTGTGTAATGCACACAGATAGCTCTGAAACATTAACACCAGGCGGAACTATCTCGAAAGATGTAAAATCCTGCGGCTGCCTAAAATGCCAGCACGACATCTCCCACAACATTGACAGAATTTAGTGGAAAAAATTGGGTTCAGTAGAAAACCCAAATGTGTCGGCAAATACAGGGAATTCATCTTCACTCACTTTGAGGATGCTGGAGTGGAGTTTTCCTCTGATATCTCAAAGGCATTCAGGTTTGTAGATTAAACGTATAAAAATAAGCTGCAGCTGCTGGTTTATACCGAAGATGGATGGCATATGATACTGAACATGGCTATCCATACCTTCCCATGATGCTGCCTGACCAGCTGAGTTAATCCATCACTTTGTTTATTTTTTTTAAACCAGTACCTGCAGTTTTAAAAAAAGACACAAAATGCTGGAGTAACTCAGCGGGTCAGGCAGCATCACTGGAGAACATGGATATGAGATTTTGGGTCGAGACCCTTCTTCAGACCAGAAAAAAACACCTATCTATCCATGTTCTCCAGAGATGCTGCCTGACTCACTGAGTTACTTCAGCACTTTGTGTCTATCCAGGTTTTCAGATTAATTGGCCTCTGTAAATTGCCTCTAGTGTGTAGTTTGTAGTGGATTCGAAAGTGGTTATAATATAGGACTAGTGAGAACGGATGGTTGCTGTGAACTCGCTGGGCCGAAAAGCCTGTTTCCTTGCTGCATCTGCAACCTAAACAAAACTAAATTGGATGTAATTTTCAGGAGCATGAACTGCAATTTGCACATTGATCTCAGCAGGTAACCTTTGGGAGCAGCTTTCTGTTATTAAATTTGAAATAAACTTATTAAAATAATTAATTCTGGTCATTGATTTTTCCCAGTCTTCCACTCACACCACACAACCTGCAACTTTTGCAAGGGATTGCATTTGACTGCAGTCAATGAATTAAGGAAATAAATAAATTAATAGTTAAAATAATTAAACTATATATTATTTATTGTGAATAACTTTTTTCGATTGGATGGCATGAAGATGTTGTCCAGAAATAACATCCCAGCAGGTAGAAGGTGTTTTAGAGTATAGACTCAATAAAAGTTTGTCTCTTGCTTTGGTACAAGGTCAACAAGTTCTTAAATCAGCAACTTCATCTAACCTGACCTATTGCTGATCCTAAATGCCAGCAGTCGGCTAAAGAATTAATAAATAAAGGACACAAAAGTTTTGGAGTAACTCAGCCGGTCAGGCAACATCTCTGGAAAACATGGATTGGTGATTTTAAGGTTGAGACCTGTTCTTGTTCTGAGGTAATCCTTCAGAGTTGACTAAAACCTACTCCAGTTTTGTGGTTCTAAGGTGTCTTATACCCCTGTCCCACTTAGGAAACCTGAACGGAAACCTCTGGAGACTTTGCGTCCCACCCAAGGTTTCCGTGTGGTTCCCGGAGGTTGCAGGTGGTTGCTGGAGGTTGCAGGTAGTGAAAGCAGGTAGGGAGACTGACAAAAACCTCCGGGAACTGCACGGTGGGGCGCAAAGTCCCCAGAGGTTTCCGTTCAGGTTTCCTAAGTGGGACAGGGGCATTAGGGTTAGCTTGGCATGTATTACTAGGAGAATCTCGAGACCCTTCTTCGAACCTAAAACATCACCTATCCATGCTCTCCAGAGATGCTGCCAGACTTACAGAGTTACTCCAGCATTTTATGTCTTTCTTTAATAAACTCAGTAAGTCAGGCAGCATCTCTCAAGAACATTGTACAGTTAAAAGCTTTTGTTGCCAACTAACTGGTAAGTGGAAAGACAATACATGTTTAAAATTAAGCCATCCAAGATTTAAAATTCAAGAGTGTTTTATTGTCATATGTCCTGGATGGGACAATGAAATTCTTACTTGCTGCAGCATAACAGAATATGTGAATATGTAAACATAGTACATAACGGAAAAAAAAAGAAAAAGTTCAATAAATAACAAATATAGTGCAAATAAATAATAATAATACCTGTATAGTCTTTTCCAGTTCTGAGCTCAGAGCTTATTTGCTGTTTTGTTTAATAGCCTGATGGCTGTAGGGAAGTAGCTGTTCCTGAACCTGGACATTACAGTTTTCAGGCTCCTGTACCTTCTTCCTGATGGCAATGGTGAGATGAGCGTGTGGCCAGGATGGTGTGGGTCCTTGATGATTTTGGCTGCCTTTTTGAGGCAGCGACTACGATAGATCCCTTTGATGGTGCAGAGGTCAAAGCTGGTGATGGACTGGGCAGTTATCACAAGTTTTTGTAGTCTTTTTAGCTCCTGGAAGTTCATGTTGCTGGCCCAGGCCATGATGCAACCAGTCAGAATGCTCTCTACCGTGCACCTGTAGAAGTTTAGTGGAATCCTCTTCGACATGCCGAAACTCCGTAATCTTCTCAGCAAGTAGAGTCGCTGATGTGCCTTCTTTACAATTGCATCAGTGTGCTGGGACCAGGAAAGATCTTCTCATATATGCACGCCCAGGAATTTGATGTTATCCACTTTCCACAATTGTTGCATTGATATAAATAGGATTGTGGGCCTCATCCTTCCCCTACCAAAGTCCACAATAAGTTCCTTCTTTTTACTGATGTTGAGAGCCGGTTTGTTGTGCTGGTACCATTTGATCAGTCGGTCGATCTCACTTCTATATTCTGACTCCTCATCTTTGATTCGTCCATCCACAGTGGTGTTGTCGGCAAACTTAATGATGGAGTTCGCATTATGTCCAGCTACGCAGTTATGGGTGTAGAGTGAGTAAAGCAGGGGGATGAGCACGCAGCCTAGAGGTGCTCCCGTACTAATTGTTACTGAGGATGAAATGGTTCCTCCAATTCGAACAGACTGTGGTCTATGGATGAGGAAGTTGAGAATCCAATTACAGAGGGATGTGCAAAGGTCCAGTTCCGTGAGCTTGGTAACTAGCTCAGAAGTGATGATGGTATTAAACGCCGAGCTGTAGTCTATAAACAACAGCCTGACGTAGGTGTTTTTACTGTCCAAGTGGTCCAATGTGGAGTGGAGAGCCAGTGAAATTGCATCCTCCGTCTACCTGTTGCGTCCTCCATCTACCACTGGCTCCCTGTGCGGTTCCGTATAAACTTCAAGATTCTCCTCCATGTCTACAAAGCCCTCAATGGGCTTGCCCCCACCTACATAAAAAGTCTTCTCACCCACCACTCCACCTCCAGGCCCCTCAGATCGGCCGACTTGGGGTTGCTGAATATCCCACAGTCTAGGCATAAGCTCAGGGGCGACCGCGCCTTTGCGGTTGCAGCCCCTAGACTGTGGAACAGCATCCCCTTTCCCACCAGAACTGCCCCCTCCATCGACTCTTTTAAGTCAAGACTAAAGACTTATCTATACTCCCAAGCCTTTCCTGACGTCCTCTGAGTGAGGGCTATATGTATATATGTATGTAGTTTGTTTTGTTGTGCTATTCTTATAACAAATGTAAAGCACTTTGGCCAACGAGAGTTGTTTTTTAAATGTGCTATATAAATAAATGTGACTTGACTTGACTTGACTGTTGTGGCGGTATATGAACTGTAGTTGGTCGAGGTTCTTGTCAAGGTAGGAGTTGATGTGCACCATAACCAACATCTCAAAGCACTTCATCACCACAGACGTTAATGCCGCTGGTCGATAGTTATTGAGGCACATCACCTTACTCTTCTTGGGCACCGGCATTATCGATGCCCTCTTAAAGCAGGTGGGAACCTCAGACCTCAGAAGTGAGAGGTTGAAAATGTCTGCAAAAACTCCAGCCAGTTGGTCTGCACAGGTCTTGAGAACTCGACTGCATATACCATCAGGTCCAGGTGCTTTCCGAGGATCTTCTGACATCAGCCTCTGTGACTGTGACTGTAACACCCTGAGGGTGAATGGGGGCTCGGGAAGGCATATCAGTGTTCTCCCTATCAAACTGTGCCTAGAATGCATTGAGTTCGTCGGTGAGTGATGCTTCGCTGTTATTTGAGCTACCTCCTGATTTTGCCTTGTAGGAGGTGATGGCATTCAAGCCCTGCCACAGTTGCCAAACATCTGTCTCATCCTCCAGCTTAGAGCAGAACTCCCTTTTGGCCTTTTTGATGGCCTTACCAAGGTCATATCTGGACTTTTATAGACCTCTGAATCGCCAGACCTGAATGCCCAGGATCTGATCTTCAGAAGAATTTGGATCTCATGGTTCATCCAAGGTTTCTGGTAAGGAAACACCCAGAAGGCTTTTGTTGGAACGCAGTCCTCCACACATTTCCTAATGAAGTCTGTGACAACTGTGGCGTATTCATTCAGGTCCATTGCCGAGTCCATGAACATTGTCCAGTCTACAGACTCCAAGCAGTCCTGGAGTTGTTCCTCTGTCTCCCCCTGTATAGTCCTCACCTTTGGGGCTGCTTTCTTCAGTAGCTGCTTTCTTCAGTAGCTGCAGAAGCAGTACTGCTGAATGGTCAGATTTTCCGAAGTGAGGGCGAGGGATAGAGCGACAGGCGTCTTTGATGGTCGTGTGGCAGTGGTCAAGGGTATTTGATCCTCTGGTGCTGCAGGAGACATGCTGGTGGAAGTTAGTGAGCGATTTCTTCAGATTAACTTTGTTGAAGTCCCCGGCTATGGTGGTAAACACCTCGGGGTAGGCTGTCTGGTGCTTGTTGACCACGGCGTGCAGCTCCTCCAGTGCCAGACGGATGTCTGCCTGGGGTGGGATGTAGACCGCAGTCAGGATGATGGAGGTGAATTCCCTCAGTTGGTAGAAGGGGCAACACTTCACCGCCAGGTGTTCCAGGTACAGAGAGCAGGAGTTGGATAGGACTGCCACGTCTGACCACTGTGAAGAGTTGAGCATGAGGCAGATGCCCCCTCCTCTCCCTTTCGCAGATGCCAGTGTACGGTCCATACGGTGGATGGAGAAACCTTCAGGCTGGACTGCTGAGTCTGGGTAGCTGGGGTGAGCCATGTCTCTGTGAAACAGAACACAGAGCATTCCCTCAGCTCCCTTTGGTAAAGCAGTCCTCCACTTTGTTTTCTAGTGACTGTACATTGGCTAGTATGGTGGTGGGGAGAGGGGGCCAAAGTCCACTGCGCTTCAGTCTTATGGGCCTGTCCCACTTAGGTGACTTTTTAGGCGAGTGCAGGAGACTCTGCGCTTGGCACATAGTCGCCACATGTTCGCTGGTGGTCTCTGATGAGTCCCCTTCATGGTCGCGAGGAGTTCCCGCATTCTGAGAAATTGTCGCGGCCTCAGTATGGTCGCCGCAAATATTTCAACATGTTGAAAAATTGGTTGCCATGGAGATAATTGATAATCCTCTAGTTATAGGTGCAATTGTAGTGGGGTCGCCATGTAGTTGTAGGGAGTCGTAGTTTTAATTAATCGCCTTTGCTGACTGGTCATTTTCATTGGCTCATTGGGGAAAAAAATTGTAAGCAGGAGTTTTCAGAACCAAGGATAACTGGCCGGTAATGTTAAATATCCGCCGAACTTCATATGAAGTCAGATGAAGGGATTATATCATGTGTATCTCTGGCTTATTAAAAGTTGTCTGGCTTCTTAAAAGTTGGCTCCACTCCTTCCGCCAACCTCCTGCTCATCGCGGTGTGTGTCTGTATCACCTTGGCTTTGCACCATGTGAATTTCAGAGAGCACTCCCCGTGCTTGCCCTGGCCCACACAAAGATGTGTATGTGTGTATATGTGTGTGTGTGTGTGTGTGTGTGTGTGTGTGTGTGTGTGTGTGTGTGTGTGTGTGTGTGTGTGTGTGTGTGTGTGTGTGTGTGTGTGTGTGTGTGTGTGTCCCACACTGACAGTCGCCGTTCCAGTTCCCGGTTTTCGCAGCTGTGCAGTTTCACATGGGAGAGGGGAGAAGAGGGTGTGGCCAGGACGATATTCATCCTTGATTATGTTGGTGGTCTTGCCGAGGCAGCATAAGGTGTAAATGGAGTCAATGCAAGGGAGATAGATATACAATGCTGATGTAACTCAGCGGGTCAGGCATCATCTCTGGAGGAAAGGAATAGGTGAGGTTTCGGGTCGAGACCCTTCTTCGGACTGAGAGTCAGGGGAGGGGGAAAAGGTACGGAACCATGGAAAGGTACAGAACTAATGAAGGGAGGTTGGTTTGTGTGATGGTCTGCGCTGTGTACACAATTTTCTGTAATTTATTACGGTCCTGGATGGGACTGTTCCCAAACCATGCTGTGATGCTTCCCGATAAATTCCGGAGCACTGAAATTCCTGTTGATTGGGAAACCATGAGCGTGGCGACGGCTTTGCAACCTTACACTTTTTTCTTTAGTGAGTTGAATGCCGTGCTGGCTCACTGGAGACCATGATGAATTCTTCTATCATAGTTTGTCTTTATTGTGAAATTTAAACACTGAACCATTTTTTTTCAACATTGTTTTTTGGCTCTTGACTATTAAAGGGTGGTGTTTTGAGGTGAGAGCACAGTTGGTACAGGACCTTCATGTTCATGCTGTTTTATGAAAGGCCCATCCATACTTACACATCACTGAAGAAGTCAACAATAACATATTGCTCAACCAGTGAACAAACACATATCCAAGAATCATCTGCATTTTGTATCTCGATGTCAGAGTTTGGAGTTACTATGGTTACGGAGTGGAAAAGTCAGCTTTCCATCCCTCACACTGATCAACTCTAGTGGGAAGTTTATTGGAAGTGACATGCAGCATTGCAGCAAGGAATATTAAGAAGGGAGCTGATGTAATGATTGTACTGGGTGTGGATCAATGGTGTTGGATTCAGTAGCAGGTTCCATATCATCTCGTAACAGGGGTGGAACAGTATTGAATTTCTGAATACCACCCACTTGAAGAAGGATTCACCATAATCCCTTCATTTGACAGTGAGGTCAAGAGAGACCATGTTCCGATTTGGTCTACAAGTATAAAGATCCCTGAAGGTGGCAGAGCAGTTATGACTGGGCTTCAAGTCAAGGTGTGTAATACAAGAGCAGCTTAGTGGCACAGTGGTAGAGTTGCTGCCTTAAACCCCTTTTTCACGGGGCGACTTGACGCAAGAGTTAATCAAAGTTGAACATCGTGGGAACCTCTTGCGATAACCGCACGGCATTCGTGGACCACCGTGGCGCTAACGGCAGGTACTCGTGTAACTTGGTGACTCGGGAGAAAATTCAAACAAGCTTGAATTTCTCCAAGAGTGACTTGTACACTTGTGGTTGAATATTGCAACATTATATGCACGTAGTGGCCAGTGTGATATCCGTACTGACTCTTGCGTGTACCGTGGGAACTCCTGCGAATGGTGAACCCGGAAGTTGGACAGAGGGGACAGAAGGTGAGTAAAAATTGTCTTCTGTGGGATTGAATTTAAAAAATAAAGATTTGAATCTGCATATGGACATCAACTTATTCATGAGTTATGTTAATGTGATTCAAGAAAATAACTATAATCTTTAAAGGGGACTTTACTGAAAGGTCCCGCATTTTTATGGTCCGTGAGAAATTTTTCACATGTACTTCTTTGAGAGATACAGCTCGGAGTCATCGCCGACCAGCGATCGATGCCTTTCCGAAGCAGGGTCCGGAATCAATGTTCTCCAGATACCCGTGTAAAGGAGTGAACTGCACATGCTGGTTTAAAACGAAGACAGACACAAAAAGCTGGAGTAACTCGGCGAGTCAAGCAGCATCTCTGGAGAAAAATAGGTGATGTTTCGGGACGAGACACATCTTCAGACTCAATTCCGATTAGGATGTCTGAAGAAGGGTTCCGATTCGAATCTCCACCTATACTTTTTCTCCAGAGATGCTGCCTGACACGCTGACTTACTCCAGCTTTTTATGTTTTTCTTCCCAGATCTGACTTACCTGCTGAGTTACACCACCATTTTGTGTCCGTGTTCACTATGAACATTGAATTATTTAATTTTAGGTAACTTACACTCTCTCTCTCTCTCCCCCCACCCCCTCCTGCCCCCCCCCCCCCCCCCCCCCCTCCCCCATGCAGTAATTGTCGGTTACCCAGTCCAAGGTTTGCAACGCTGGTTCCGCTTGGGATCACACTATCCCTAGCCAACAATTGGCATATCAGGGAACCAAATATAGACATAAAGTGCTGGAGTGACTCAGTGGGTCAGGCAGCATCTCTGGAGGAAAGGGTTAGGCGACATTTCGGGTCGGGACCCCTCTTCAAAATACCCTGCTGAGGTCATCTGTTGTTGGCCCTGATTTGTCCCGGTCTTTTCTTGCTTCCAGTTCCCCCCTACCATCATCCCGAAGAAGGGTCCCGACCAAAAATGGAATCTATTCCTTTTCTCCAGAGATGCTGCTTGGCCCGCTGAGTTACTCCAGCATTTTGTGTCTAACTTGCTGATTCAGACAGTTTTTGATTTACTCTGAAACACACGTTGGAAATTTAAACTTGGGCGCAACTAACGTCGTCTTACTACCGTGGGAACTCTTTAACTCAGCAGGAAGGCAGCAGTTAATTGTTGCTCCCTTCAGTTTCCCAGGGGGTCGGGACGGGACTGGAGTTGGGAGGGAAAGGTGGGGGAGCCGAGGGAGAGGAGGGGGAGACAGATGGGGGTGTCTTCATTTACTGGCGGCGGGTGTCTGTCACTGAAACAGGCAGGTGAGATTTCACATCCACCTTGTATGTGCCTCTCTCTCTCTCCCTCCCTCCCTCTCACACAGGCTGAGAGACTCTGCCTCTGTGAGTGTACGTCTATTTCTCCCCCTCTCCCACACACAGTAAAGACCGAGTAACTGTGCTCACTCCATCTGTGTCTCCCACATACACAGTAAAACTCTGCTTTGTGTGTGTATATACCAATTCAACCAAGGGAGGATATTTATAGTGTGTGAAAAAAAAAGTGACATCATTTGTGCCACGTGTTGATTTAATTACACTTGACAGTATACAATGTCATTCAAGATTTAACGGGAAAGCTCGGGAGACGGACAAGTCACTCGCACAAATAACAGAAATGCCGAGTACCGTGGGAACTCTTTGTCTACCCCCCCATTATATCGTGTGATATCGTGCTAGACCACGACCACTCTGGCTACATCTTACGTCAAGTCGCCCCGTGAAAAAGGCCTATTACAGCACCAGAGACTCTGGTTCGATCCACACTATGGGTGCTGTCTGTACATAGTTTTTTGGTGGATCAAAGACAATAGTCGGTAGGTTCGAATCAAATTGATTCAGAATCAGATTCGCCGATCAAACACTCTGTCATTGAAACGCAACCGACCACAACGGTGGTCTCACAATGATTGACGGGCAAAGTTGAGAAACCACGTGAAAACACGAACCCTCCCAGAGTCACGTGCGGGTGGGCAGGCGTAACAACAGGGGGCAGTGAAACAGCCGGGAACGGTAGGGCAAGGGGAAAACTGAACGGCTTGCAGACGACCTCTATGCCACAGTGTAGCCACTACCACTGGGCTGGCCTCGTCCACGTGAGCATGCTTGAGACGGCCGACAGAGACAAACTCCTCCCGACCGCCTACATCCAACGTGAACGTGGCGACTCCGGTTCGCAACACCATATACGTCCCCTCGTATACCCTCCGCAGTGGCGAGTGGTGAGCTTCCCTGCGAAGGAAAACATAAGCACAATTCTGTAATGAGGAGTCATTCAGGTCCTCCTTAGATGTCGTTCTGATGCCAAGGAGGACCCAGGGCAACTGGTCCACCCAATCGGGGCCGGTGATCTAGGTCTTCAACGCCGACTTAAGGTGTTGATGGAATCTCTCGACCAACCCATTCGACTCTGGGTGATAGGCAGTCCTTTGGAGCAGGCAGGCGCCGTATAGCTGCGCCAGGCCTGACCACAGAGATGAGGTGAACTGGGCCCTGTTTGGCCCCGGGCCAAAATGGCGTCTGTGGTGATGAAGGAGGGTACCCCAAAACGGGCTATCCAGTTGGACGCCATTGCTCGGGCGCAAGACTCCGCGGTATCCGATAACGGGATAGCCTCTGGCCACCTAGTGAACCTGTCCACTACGGTAAGCAAGTGTGTGGCACCCCGTGGATATGGCAAGGGACCAACAAGGTCCACATGAATATGTAGGAACCTGCCGTCAGGCACAGCACATGTCGCTGAACCTTAGAGGTCTGGCACGGAATGCAAGCACGGGCCCAGGCGGCCACCTGCTTGCGCAGCCCGTGCCAGATGAACTTGGATGCCACCAGGGCAGATGTCACACGAATGGACGGGTGGGACAAACTGTGGACCATGTCAAAAACCCGTCGCCTACAACTGACTGGAATAACCGGGCGGGCTCGACCTGTGGAGACATCACAGAGGACCTTAACACCAGCCACGGCACAAGGCACTTTGGCTAGCTTAAGGCCCGACTTGACAGTGTAATAATCTGCCATGCTGGCATCTGCCATGCTGCCAGCTCGGCGTAATCGACTCCCAGGTGCAGAGCCGAGACCGATGGGATGGCCGGACGGGACAACGCTTCGGCCACGACGTTGAGCTTGCCCACCACATGCCGAATGTCAGTGGTGAACTCGGAAATGTAGTCGAGGTGCCGCTGCTGCCTGGCGGACCACGGGTCGGCGATTTTACTCAAAGCGAAAGTGAGCGGTTTGTGGTCTGTGAAAGCAGTGAAATTGCGGCCCTCTAGGAAATAACGGAAGTGTCTGACTGCCAGGTGGAGCGCGAGGAGTTCCCGATCGAATACGCTGTACTTACATTCTGGAGCCCGAAGCTGCCGGCTGAAAAACACCAGCGGCTGCCAGCGGTAACCAACCTGCTGCTCCAGAACTGCACCCACATCGACATCCGAAGTGTCGACCATGAGCGCACTGGGAGTGGATGGCATGGGTGCACCAGCATGGTGGCATTTGTCAGTGCTGCCTTAGCACCTTCGAATGCCGCGTTGGCCTCCTCTGACCACGCCAGGACCCACGGCTTACCCGCCAGGCACTGGATAGCGGGGGCCGACGGCACAAACTGGCAGTAAAAGTTTACCATCCTGATGAACTCCTGCAGACCCTTGACAGTGAGCGGCCGAGGGAACTGGCGAATGGCGTCAACTTTCATAGGCAGTGGCTCGGTACCATGTGGGGTAACACGATGCCCTAAAAAGGAGATGGGGCGCAGGCTGAACTGGCACTTCACAGGGTTAATCACCAGGCCGTGATCGCGCAAGCGCTCAAACAAAAGACGAAGGTGACTAATGTGTTCCACCTGCGAATTGCTGGCCACCAGGATGTCAAAATAAATGAAGACAAAAGACAAATCCCGTCCAACCTGATCCATGAGCCGCTGGAACACCTGAGCGGCGTTCTTTAGGCTGAATGGCATCCGGAGCCATTCGAACAGGCCGAACAGGGTGATGGTGGCTGTCTTGGGGACATCGTCAGGGTGGACAGGGATCTGGTTGTAACCCCGAACCAGGTCCACTTTCGAATAGAAAGTGGCGTCCTCGAGAAGTGCTGAACAATCCTGAATATGGGGCACCAGGTAACGGTCCATCGTGGTTACAGCATTAAGCCACCTGTAATCACCGTACAGCCTCCAACCCCCAGATGCCTTTGGAATCATATGGAGCTGGGAAGCCCACAGGCTATCGGACCGCCGCACAATGCCCATGTCTTCTATCAACTGGAACTATTTGCGGGCAATGCGCAGCTTGTCCGGTGGCAGACGGTGCACGTAGGCGTACAACGGTGGGCCTTCATTAGGGATGTGGTGCACCACTCCGTGACGGGGCACAGCCCCATTGAAAAGGGGTGTGAGCAGCTCGGGGAACTCCGAGAGCACAGTGGTGAAAGGGCCTTCAACATCCTCGATGGCATTGGGTTGCTGTTTGGGCAGGGTCGAGCTGTGTGGTTCTGCGGGGCGGAGTCTGACAACGGGATGATACGATCCCCTCACACATTGACGAGAAGGGAGAACGCGCACAGGGAATCAGCACCCAAGATCGGCTGGGCGATGTTAGCAATGATAAACCTCCACCTATACGGGTGAGAGTTGAAGGTAAGATTAAGGGTCCGCGTACCGTATGTTCAGATGTCGCTCCCATTAACGGCCGAGGGGACGGGGCCTATCTTACTGGCGCGGGCATCACGGCCGGTCGGGGGAAGGATGCTGACCATGGCCCCGTAGTCCACAAGAAAACGGCGGTCAGAGCGGTGGTCACTGACGTAGAGGCGTTCGTTCAGGCCGATCGCGGTCGCCTCTACAGGCGATCGGCCGAGGCATTTCCCCAAAATGTACAGGGACTTTGGCAGCGCTGAGCACTGCTCCGAAGCGGTGATGGTAGTAACACAAGCGGCGTCTACCAAAAGACTCCGGGTGTTGCGGCGGATCCTCAGAGGGGGCCGGTGGCGGGCCTTCCTCACGCAGCTGCTGCGGCGGTTGTTGAGCCGGTGCAGCCGGATGGCTGATCACACAGACCTCCTGGTGCCTCGTGTGTTCGCAGTTCTTCGGCCCTCTCCACGAGCTGTTGGGGATCGTTGAAATCAGCTCCAACGAGCATCAGGCGGATGTTGTCAGGCATCTGCTCGAGAAAAGCCTGCTCAAAAAGCAGGCACGGCCGATGTCCATCCATCAGGGCCAGCATCCGGGCCATCAGGGCGGAGGATCTTCGATCACCCATACCGTCCATGTGCAGGATTTGTGCTGAGCAGTCTCAATGACAATCCGAAGGTGTGCAGCAACAGGGCCTTGAGGCTGTCGTACTTGGCCATGGCAGGCGTGTCCCTCAGGTAAGGCAGTAAACGGGAGGCCGATTATTGAGGTAGGGCCCCCACCAAGTGGAAATACCGCGTCTCGTCGGCGACGATGCGGTGCAGGTGGAATTGCGCCTCGACGTGCCAAACCAAACATGTCGCTGATCAGGCCAAAACGGAGGAAGCCGAAGGCTCACTGAGTCCTGTTGGGCACCGGCGGGAAAATAATTATTCTGCATGTTCTAATGTCTATCAACGGTGAGACTCGTCGGGGTCACAAATTTGGCGGATCAAAGACAATAGTCTGTAGGTTCTAATCAAATTTATTTGAATCAGATTCACCGATCACGCACTCTGTCATTGAAATGCAACCGACCACAATGGTAGTCTCACAACGACTGACGGTTGGAGCCCAGAAACCATGCGAAAACACGAACCCTCCCAGAGTCACGTGGGCGCGGCTTCCGTCCGCACGGTTCGATGCTGATGAGCACCTGCATGTGTCGCTACAGTTTATACATTCTCCCTGTGACCGCATGGGTTTTCCCCGGGTGCTCCGGGTTCCTGCGTCTTCAGTGGAACGGGTCTTCCCGCAAGCCCTGCATGCCACCGGGCCTGCGTTGTCCTGCAATCTCTGTACACTAACACTGTCCTACACATTAGGAACACTTCACAATTTTTACAGAAACCAATTAACCTTCAAACCAGCATGTCTTTGGGATGCAGGAGGAAACCGGAGCACCCGGGAAATCCCCAGCCAGTCACAGGGAGAACATGCAAAATCCATGCAGGCAGCACCCGTGGTCAGGATCGAACCCGGGACTCTGGCACTGTAAGGTAGCAACTTTACCGCTGCACCACTGTGCCGGTCTTTTGAACTTTGTGAACTTTGTGCATTTTTCTCTGATGGAAAAGGTTTCTTGGCCAATGAAAGAAGGTGGTTATTGGAAGATTCTTGCAATGGCATGGCAGATATCAGGGAGACACCATTGTGATTAGTGGAGTTGGCCAACTCCTTTCTTGAGGGTGGATGCAAAAACTCATTAACCAACTTCACACTCACGTAACATTTGCACCGTCTATTAATACAGGAGAACATTGGATGTTGTTGGGGCTTCTTTTGTTTGGGGACAGCAGGAGGTTAAAGTAAATCTCTCCCAAAGGTCTGCTTAAACTTGAGTTTGTTTGCTTTTGTGTGCTAATCTGTTAATGAAACTGTTTCTATGTGGGTAAAAATGGTGCATTCAGAAGAGCATCTAATCCTAAATCTTTTTTATAAACATGAGATCTCCTCCAGTATACAGGGAATTACTCTGTATAAGACCAGATGCTCCTTTTAACTGAAAAATGTCATTAACATTGTGGCATTGAACTGCCTGGAAGCACACTTTGGATTTTAATTCTCAATTTGCGTTTGGACTCACTTTTACTGTTGATGCCAATTACAGCGTGTGCAAATGGCAGGAATCTGTGGAGTTTATCAATGTATTTTGTAGACTTTGAAAGCATGTGTTAGGCATACAAAGCAAACTAAATGTTCAGAATGAGAGATTTTCCAGTTAGCATCATCTGACGAATGTGCTAAGAGAGAATCAACCAATTGGAAAATACTCAGAAATCTCTAACATCATCTCTATCTCTAAGCTATGCCCATATCAGTGTATTTTCTCGTTTTAGTTTTAGAGATACAGCGCAGTAACAGGCCCTTTGGCCCACCGAGTCCATGCCGACCAGTGATCTCTGTACACTAGCACTATCCTATTCGCGAGGGACAAATTACAATCGTTACCGAAGCCAATTAACCTAAAAACCTGCACACCTTTGGAGTGTGGGAGGAAACTGGAGCCCCCGGAGAAAATCCATGTGGTCACGGGGAGAACATGCAAACTCCGTACAGACAGCACCAGTAGTCAGGATTACACCCGGGTTTAAGGCAACAACTCTACCGCTGTGCCACTGTGCCATCCCTCATAGAAACATAGAAACATAAAAAATAGGTGCAGGAGTAGGCCATTCGGCCATTCGAGCCTGCACCGCCATTCAATATGATCATGGCTGATCATCCAACTCGGTATCCTGTACCTGCCTTCTCTCCATACCTCCCGGTCCCTTTAACCACAAGGGCCACATCTAACTCCCTCTTAAATATAGCCAATGAACTGGCCTCAACTACTTTCTGAGGCAGAGAATTCCACAGATTCACCACTCTCTGTGTGAAAAATGTTTTCCTCATCTCAGTCCTAAAAGACTTCCCCCTTATCCCTAAACTGTGACCCTTTGTTCTGGACTTCCCCAACATCGGGAACAATCACGTAGCCTGTCAAACCCCTTAAGAATTTTGTAAGTTTCTATAAGATCCTCAATATTCTAAATTCTAGTGAGTACAAGCCGAGTCTATCCAGTCTTTCTTGATATGAAAGTCCTGACATCCCAGGAATCAGCCTGGTGAACCTTCTCTGTACTCCCTCTATGGCAAGAATGTCTTTTCCTCAGATCAGGAGACCAAAACTGTACGCAATACTCCAGGTGTGGTCTCAACAAGACCCTGTACAACTGCAGTAGAACCTCCCTGCTCCTATACTCAAATCCTTTTGCTATGAATGCAAACATACCATTCGCTTTCTTCACTGCCTGCTGCACCTGCATGCCTACTTTCAATGACTGGTGTACCATGACACCCAGGTCTCGTTGCATCTCCCCTTTTCCTAATCGGCCACCATTCAGATAATAGTCTACTTTTTTGTTTTTGCAACCAAAGTGTATAACCTCACATTTATCCACATTATACTGCATCTGCCATGCACTTGCCCACTCATCCAACCTATCCATGGTATAGAATTCCACTAGAATAACCTAACATTTTTTTACATGAATTCCATTCTGTAATTTGATATCAAAGCATCACGTTTGTAAAATCATAGATTGGATATCATGGATTTCAAAATGGATAGGGCAAATGTACAGATTTTGTTTTACCAAGAGTCAGGGAATCAAGAACTAGAAGACAAAGGTTTAAGGTGCGATGCGAAAGATTGAGGGGCAACTTTATTACCCAGAAGGTGTGGGATATATGGAATGAGCAGCCAGAAGAGGAAGTTGAGGCAGATACTAGTAGGAATACTAGGCCCCTCTTGGTCATGACTGACCGTGGGTGATGCATCCTGGTCAGATGCAAGCCTGGGCGATGTCATATGGGGGGCAAGCTGTTGCCCATGCAGTACGTCCCCCCTCTCCACGTCATTGATCAATCCAAAGGAACAGCAGGGCCATTACAGTTTGGCACCAGCGCCATCGCAGGAGCTTCCAGAGTGAGGATGTAGACAACGACAAACTGCCTTAGGGGCTCCGACTCCGGATTTTCTTGAGGTTTACTCCTGGAGCCTTTTCCATGACTGGATACGGCCACAAGGCAGTGGAGGTTTTAAATCAGAGTTTTCCCTCTCCTAGATGGACTGCCTTCCCAGGCTGATGAGCCCCATCTGCCCGAGACTCGTGGGGGCGGGAGCATCTAACTTCCCTTGCAGGCCTATAGCACCTGCCCACTGCCCACTTTGATAGTGAGCTTTTACTAATTATGCAAATGCCTCACAAACCAACACTTTTTAAATCTGGCCGAGGGAGAAGGTAACCTTTGTTTGGAGACACAAACATAGAAACATAGACTGCACATCCTGGAAACTACTTTCGATACTAGACTGTGGGACCCAGCATCACATGGGAGGGCTGGTCCCCCAACACAATATTCCACCTCTCCACCAATTCCAATATTGGTGGCCAGTGGGGTGAGGTGGGGGGGTGGAAGGAGCATTCTGGAGCGCTAGTATGGATGTTGTGCGGTGAAGGGACTGGTTTCCAGATGGTTAGTATGGACATTGGGGGCCGAATGGATTCATGGGCTGGCTGCTCATTCACTCATGGCTGGTGGGGTCGCAGTTGACTCATGGCTATTCCTTGAAATTCCATTTCAAGTAGGGTGCAAGGGCACCAAATTCAAGTGCAGTTTCATAACATTTCAAGCAGGTTGCAAGGCTACTAAAGACAGCGAGTCGTGACCACTCCCTTCAGGTGAGAGAATCTGCATATTTTTTAAACACTAATAGTTCTTTTATTTTTCATCGATGGGAACAATCGTTTTGTCCTGCACAGCGGAAGAAGACTCTGAGTAAGATGGCCAAAAAATCACAGCCGTAAGTGGCAGCGTTTTTTTCTAAAATCAATATACAGAACAACAGGAAGTGGTCAAGATCAGACATTTAGTAATATAGATAACAACATTTAAAAGACATTTGAAGAGGTACATGGGCAGGAAAGGTTCACAGGGATATAGGTCCAAATGTAGGCAGATGGGACGAGCATAGATGGGGCATCGTGTTCTATGTAGGCAGTTTGGCTGAAGGGCCTGATTCCTTGCTGCATGACTCTGATTATGTCATCTTTAGTTCAATCGATGGCACTCTCTCAAGATTCAACATTCAAGATTCAAGTAATTTATTGCCATGTCAACAAGTTGATAGGAATGTGTCTTGGTTCGCTCTCAGACAGATACAATGCAGTACAATACAACCACCACATACACCACAATAAATAATACAGACAATATCTCCTCTGAGATAGAAGGTTGTGAATTCAAGCCCTACTCGAGTAAGTTGTGGACACATTCTTGGTCGTATCTTAGTACAGTTTTGAGGGAGTACTGCATAGTTAGTAATGGGTTATACTTTTTGATTAAATGAGAGATCAAAATGAAGATCTGACTGCTCCCTCAGGAGGATGTCAACAATTTAGTGACACTTCTTAAAGATGTGCAAGGGGGTTTTCACAGTGTAGTGCCCATTATTTCTTCCTCAATCAACACCAGAAGAACTGGTCACTGGTGTTGGAGTCTGCTTGATGTGTTTGCTGTTACATTCTTTGCCTTGTCCTAAAGCCATGAAAACTTCCATTAAAAGTTGCCTTTCTCCAATTTATACAATGTCATGATGTGTGAGTTCATACAATTCTCTCTTATCTGTTAATTTTATATCAAAGTCTCATGAGAGGCTGCGTGAAGAACCCTCCAGCCGGCATGCGCATCAATACGTCGACGCATGGTGCGGGTAGCGGAGCATTTTGAAAATGCTCTGGCACGTAAGGCGTTTTTTCTTTTCTGGAACGGCACACTTCACCGAAAAATAGATGCAGTGGGCTCGGAGTGGCTGACAGGCGCAGCCAGTTCAGCTATCACCGTTGAGGCTCCGTAAAGGAGCAGGTGGCCGGACTCAGAGTAACTGGCAGGCGCAACCTGTTCAGTGAGCTCAGTCAAGGCTCCAAAGGAGCAGAAGGCCCTGAAGAAGCAGCCTGTCACACCAGTCTTGGAGCACTGGCAGGCACGACCTGTACAGTAAGCTCCAACAAGGCTCCAAAGGAGCAGAAGGCCTCGAAGGAGCCGACTGTCCCACCGAGGCTTAGAGAAGCTGGCAGGCAGGACCTCCACAGCAATGTCTGTTTAAAGCTCTGAAAGGGAGCAGTTTGGCAAGTGTGGGGTTGAAAATATGAACAGGCATGGCCTGCAAAAGGAACTTCGCTGAAGCTCTAACAAGGTCAACCTGGGCTCGTAGACCCTGGCAGGTAAGGTCTGCTTACTAACCTCCGTTAAAGCTCAGAAATGGAGCAGCCTGTCGACCCGGGCTTGGAAACACTGGCAGCGTAGTCTGTTTAGTATCCTCCACTGCCTCTGGAAAAGAGAAGGTTGGTGCAGAGACACTGGCAGGGTGCCCTGCACCACAACCTCTGTAAGTTACAAAAAAGAGCAGCTTGTCTACTCTGGTTTAGGGTAGACCAACTTGAAACTGGCTGTCCAAATGGATCATATTGGTCAGGGAAGCACTGCCTCAACATCTATGATTGAGGTTATCAGGCTGCCCAGTAGAGTGAGGTAGTTTGAGGATTCCCTCAACACATGCTAAATTCTTTCAGCTCAGCTAAAAGAGTTGACTGCACGCTGGAACATAATTTGCCATCCTCTTGGGGATAGGTAGACCAACTAGCAAAAGGCCAATCTGGCATGTAGCATTTTTTAACTGACTTGCAGGTTTGTGTTGTAAAAAGTAAATATATAAATAAATAGATAGATATATATATATATATATATATATATATATATATATATATATATATATATAAAATAAAAATAAATCATAAAAGCAAAAGCTCCGTACGGTAGCAGTTTGGCGACCCAAGTTCAGGGTAGGCCAAGGCCAAAACGGCAAAATGTCCAATAGGACAATATTGGGCAAGAAGGTATTGGAAATCCTGATTGAGAGGGCACACTGGCGACCGAGACAGGTAGTTCCAGTCAGAAGTCTGCGGCAGCAATACCTGGTTCAGGGTTGCATTATGATATCTTCCACTCTGAGGAGGGGTGTCTTGAGGATATTTGTGGTGACTCTGACTGTGAGGTAGTTGACAGTGGAATTCCCACATCAAGCGGATGATTCGCTTCATCTCAAGTCTCATAAGGATCTGCTGGCATTTGTGACTAAATTTGCCATCCCTTCGGGGATAGGAGAACGGTTAGAGATAGAACTGGCAAGTAGCATTGGTTATTTGACTTCTCATCAGTTGATTGAGAAGATCATGCAGGACACTGCTGGATACTATATAGGTAAGTCCTGATTTCTGCCAGGCACTGGAGGCCCATAGGTTAATGCTACCAATTGAGGCTTGCGGAAGGGCTAAACAAAGTCAAAAGACTTTAAACCGCAGAAAGTTCAGAGATTTCTCAGAGAAGGATTCGGCATTTGCAATGTCAGTAAAAGGAATTCAGCTGTCTGAAAAATGCTACATGCCTTAGCACTTTTGTATAATGCAGTCTAAACTCAATTGTGTTAGGATGATATAGGCCTGAGGTCAACCCAATTTATGCATTTTTTTTGCAAGGCTGGTATGTGCAGTCTGCAAGTATCTCTTTGGAGAAGACTTGGGCTAGCAAGTTAAGACTCGCAAGAATATTTCAAGGCTGCGGTGGGTGTGACAAATACACTCTTTGTGGGTAAGACTCCCATTTACCTGCATGCATATCATCTCTGCCAAATGAGTGGCAGATACCACTACATTGAGGCTGGTTGGAGCACCAGGCCTACACAATTATAACCAAGTCAGAGGGCTTTTTATTCGCAATTTTTAGCGCTCACCATGGATGCAGTGCTCTCCAGATAATCAGTATCGTCCCCAGCTGACCATGATACCTGAACAAGGGGACAGAGCAAAGTCCTGGGTCAGTTGACTATTAATCATCCGCCTGAGGCCATTTTTGGTGGTGTCAATTTCAGGGATTCCTGGATCTAGTTGGCGGGGGGTCATAATCACCTTTTGTCTATTATTTTATTGGCAGCCTTGGTGGTTTTTATAGCAAGTGCTTTCTCAGAAACTGCCTTGATCACATCTACAGTCACAGTCTGTCTCGTCATGGACAGCAAAGCGACAATGAGGTGGAGGCTGTTGAGGTGTGCAAATGTTATTCCATCAGTCGCATGAGATGTGCTGTTGATATTTAACTCGGAGATAGGTTGAGACGGTTCGACAAACAGGTGGGTACAGATAACCTCCGACTTTTCCATTTCTGGCAGATCAATTTCCTCCGCGGCAAGAGAAGCCAAGATTTCTGTTCTTGTGGTCAAAAGAGGAAACTATGGCTATCCAAGTTGAAACAGAGACATCTCACAAAAGGATGAGCAGTCTGCCCAAGTACAAGAGGGGTATATTTCTAATATTTTCTCAAGGTTCAATAAAAGTGGAGGATGCAAAATCAGTCTAGGATTTGGCTAGTCTGATAATGTGCTTGGTATAACCATTTTATGATGGATAATTGTCATTCAGTAAATTAGCTGATTACAGAGGATTTAGGGCCTCAATCGATCTTGAAGATGCATACATTTCCATATCAATAGACGAGAGTCTATTGGTTTATCTGAGGTTTATATGGCAAAGGCAGTGGTGGAAATTTTAGGCTCTATCTAAGGGGTTGACTAGCCCTAGCCTATTTACTAAGATTCTAAAGTCAATGCTGCCCTATTCAGATATAGAGGGCATTTTGTCGCGGAGTTTATAGACAACGTGCTGGTTGGTTTTGAGATCGAGAACAATTTACTCAGAATAAAAGGATATACCATTTGAAAGGAGATAAGAAGGAATTTCTTTAGACAGAGGGTGATGAATCTGTGGAATTAATTCCCTCTGATGGCTCTTAGAGGCCAGGTCATTAGGTATTTTAAAGATGAGATTTACAGATTCTAAATTAGTAAGGGTGTCAAGGTTTTGAGGAGAAGACAGGAGAATAGGGTTGAGAGGGAAAGATAGATCAGCCATGATGGCATGGCAGAGTAGACTCGATGGGTTGAACAGCCTAATTCTGCTCCTATGATTTATGAATTTATGAATTTACTTGCAAGATCAGCCAATCATAAACTATCCCATGACCTCTTCTTACCATAGAGCTGAGAATTCCTGTATTTATTTCCTCATGCTGTCCCACAATGGATTCCCCTCTCCCAATTTGTTCATCCTGGCTCTGTAATGAATTGGCGGTGAAATACTCTCTGTGGCTGTAAGCACTGGAGATTACAGTGAGATACAATCCCCTTCCTGGCTTCAACTCTGCTTCAGCAGGTAGTCAGATGCTAGGTTACAACGGCTACTTCATCACATTGCCAGCCCTCACAAGTCCTCTATCAGTGGCAGTAACAGGTGAACACCAGGTGAAATAGGAGTGGGAGTGGACCACAATAACCCTTCAGCGTTGCTTCCCCATTCAGTACCTATCTTGATTCTCTGTCTGTCCCTAATCCACATTTGTGCTGATTCCTATTTCTCAACTCACTTTACAGACTTTCTAGCAGTGGGGAACCCCAGCGGTATGAACATTGACTTTTCTAAATTCAAATAGCCCTTATTTTCCCCCTTGCTCCATCCCCTCCCCCTTCCCAATTCGTATACCAGTCTTACTGTCTCCAACTATATTCTATCTCTCCCACCCACTCCCCTGACATCAGTCCGAAGAAGGGTCCCAACCCGAAACATCACCCATTCCTTCTCCCCAAAGATGCTGCCTGTCCCACTGAGTTGCTCCAGCATTTTGCGTCTACCTCCAACATGAGCAAATATCTCTCCCCTCCTCTAGTTCTGCATCTATAGTCAACATCTGATGATACTCTAGGCGCTCGAGCCAGAGAAATCAACCTCTTGACAACTACCTGCCACTCTCTGCTTGAGTTCTACACTTTGACTGAACTGTGTCCTCGAGTCATAGGAAATGGAGGCAGGCTCTTCTGCCGAACTTGTTCATGTTGACCAAAGTGATTCGTGTTTGGCTCACATCCCTCTCAATATTTCCTCTCCATGCATCTGTCCAAATACAAAACTGGGTTAACATAGAACTAGTCAACAGGTCCGCGTGGACCTGTTGGGTTGAAGGGCTTGGTTCTATGCTGTATTCCTAAACTTAATTAAACGGTTTACAACGATTCTATGACAGAAATTATCTATAATATATTGGATATAATATATATTTGATTTAAACTCTGCATAAAATGTGTCTATGGAACTGATGCGCTAGCAATGCCAAGAACTATAATCTGTGCTTTTGTCTTCCTCTTTGTCCCTGAGTTTGAAGTCATTGTATTTATGTATATTATACCTGATCTGTTAGCAGAGCATGCAAAACAAAGCTTTTAACTGTACCTCGGAACACATGACAATAATAAACCTAAATCTCAAAGGACACAAAGTGCTGCAGTAACTCAACGAGTCAGACAGCATCCCTGGAGAACATGGATGGGTGACATTTGGGATTGAGTGCCTTCTTCAGACTAATTGGTGGGAGGGGTGGGGAGAGGTGGGGGATG